>NC_089701.1:300000-537500 GCF_031753505.1 Anomalospiza imberbis | reverse complement strand
GACCCCTCACCTGACATCCTGGCCTCTTATTTCGTGATATTAAGTAGGTAAAGGAAGCCTGAATTCTTGCTGGCATGTTTGAAGCAAATCTCCACAGCCTCCATGGCCGTTGGAGAGCCTGTGCAGCTCCCGGGGGATCTTCCCTCTGTGCTGCTCTCCCCGTGTTCCCCTGCAAATCCTGCCCCTGTCAGCTGGGAAACCAAAGGGAAAGGACAATCCTGCTTCAAAAACAGCACCCTTTAAAACCAGGAGAGGATTTCTTCTACCATGCCTTTGTGAACACCCATTTTCTGGAATCTGTTTAAACCACAATGGTCTGTTGTAATTATTTATCAAGGTACAAATCATTAATGCAAAATTTCTGCAGGCCCTGAAGCAAAAAAAGTTAATAAAATATAATGCCACTAAATTAAACATTTTAAACTTTCACAATAGAGTAACTACTAAGAAAAAATAAAGGAAAATCTATGTCAAACAGAACTTGATGAATAATTGTAATAAATAATGTATTTTTTAAGAATTTCTCGTGAACATTTTTCAGTGTCATTAATTATTTACAATTATTCACCATATCATTTCTGAGAAGAGTTTTCGGACTCTCACTTGTTTGCTGACAGTTTGTTCAGGTAATTAACGTTCAGGCATTTCCGAGCAGAGTTCCTCTCCTGCAGCGAGTGCGGGGCCGTCCTGGGCAGGCTCAGCTGATCACTTCGCAGTCGGCGTTTTGGGGGATCCGTCCCACGGGGTCACTGTGGGCAGTGGTGGGTGCTGAGCCGTGACTCCCTCACACAACGGACCTGGGGCTGTCTCAGGAGTCCCCCAGCTGGGGAGTGACAGCCCAGACAAGGCGTGTTTGGCTACTCCTGCAAGGGTACCTGGCTCGTCTGGGAGCAGGGTGCGGGGTGCTGTGGTGTCCAGTGGGTGCTGATGTCCACATGAGCTACACCCCACCACATGGACAGAGCACCCACTGGTGAGCCCAGTCCTGCCTGTGGGTGCCAAAAAAGTGTTTGTCTTTTTAGATGGGATTTTCTGCTCCCGTGGAAAGCGAGGAGGTGATTCCCAGCTGATGGCAGCCATGGGAGCTCCAGCAAGGCCAACTGACTCCTGAGATCATGGCAGTGTTGCTGTCAAATGCCTCTGACACTCAGGGGAGGTGTTCCTCCGCCCTCTCCCAAGGGCAGGACACAGCCCAGCAGCTGCACTGGTGTGTCAGAGCTCTCATGCAGGTCCCAGGTGGACAGGGAGGGCACTGGCTCCATGGACATGGCCTGGGCAATGCCTGGACATGATTCTCCCATGTGAGAGTTTCACCACTGGGTGAAGAGGATATTTCTCAGGCTCTGTTCTCTCTGAGCAGCTCTTTGCTCCCACCACTCCTGCTCTTTTAGCTCTGCTTCGGCCTTTGGGACCCCCGATCAGATTCACAACCCCACAGCTCTGCCCAACCTGACCCTACAGACCCCAGCACAGTCCTGCAGACAAAGCAGAAGCAAGGTTTGAATCTGTTCCCACAAGATTTAATCAGCTGAATATGTGCACATGCAGCCCGAGTGAGCTGCTCTCCATGAACTTAATCTCAACGACCCTGGCTATCCTCAAACACATCTGAGGGTCCCTTCATGTTTTACTTGGAACAGATGTTAATTGCTCTAACACTGTTGTTCTACTCAGATTTGGTGTCCCTCTCTCATTTGGATGCACCACCTTTGGGTTGGGAGGATACTTTGAAGCTACCCTCTTTAATTGTAATTCAACTACTTGTGATATTTTGGTACCAATTAATATTGATTTTACAATTGGTTTACAGAGATGTTGTTTTATTACTAATATATTTAATGTGCAAATCAATAAGAACACTTGTTTGGCTCTCTCCCTAGAAGGTAATAAAATCAAATATCTCAAGAGTAAAATGCTATCTGATCCATAAATGGCAGCAGCAGATGCTTAATGTAATAGTTAAAGACTATGCAGCATTCTTGGCACCTTCCACGCATTTTCCACACACGCTGTACTAAAGTGACACTCAATAACTTGCTAGTTACAAAAAGTTTAGTAAATTTGTTCGCACCACATCAGCCTAAGTGAAGGCTTCAGTGTCAAGGAATGATGTTACATGGACAAAGTGGATATTCCCTACTGCTCCATGGGCAGAGCTCCTTTGGGTTTCCCAAATGGAGATTCCATAGCAGAAGACAAAAGCTCTTCATGTCTCTCCTGCTTCCTGAATCCCAGTGGATGGCAATCATTTCTGTGGAAAAAACTCCTGAAAGGGGAGAGTCAGAGGGGCTGCTCCAGACTGACAGCAGTCCAACCTATTTGAAGGCTTTAAAGCTCTGCAGATGCTTCTGGGAGCCATTTGCAGAAGAAACTCTCAAAGCGAAGTTGAATGCACCCAACATTTCAAATAAAAAGAAACATCAAAGTTCTCTGCAGAATGAAATGGTGAACAACGCTGAAACTACTCAGGTGTTTAGATGAATTATTCTCAATCTGGTAAAAGTGCCGCCCAACTGCTCCAAACAATGACCAATTGCATTGATGCATTTTGGCTTTAAATCCCATTGTGACTGGATTTGCCTTCTCTCACAAAGGACTTCAGCCTGGCAAAGCTGCCTCCTCCAGCAGAAAAGGGTTCCATGCATTGCTGCAGGTTTGTTGGACCTGCCATGCTGCAGCTTTCCCCAGAAGCAGTGAGGAGTGCCCCAGCGCAGAGCCCTGCTCACACCGGGGCTCTCCAGGGCCCCTGTCTGATGGAGAACAGTCTGGAGACATCATTCCCTGCAATGGACCCCAGGACACGGAGCTCCCGTGAGTGACCCCACACTGCTGCCTCTCGCTCTCTGCTGAGGGGGCTCTGCAGAGGCCAGGGACCATTTTGTCCAGGAGCTGCTCAACTGCCAGGTGCTGGGGTGGGATTGGGAGCCCTCTCACTCAGCCAGACTCGCTGGGCAATGGCAGCTGCCTGTGTGTCCCCTGGGTGTCACAGCCCCTCGCACAGACTCCCTGCCAGCAGCTCTGCCCGAGGAGCACGAGGGGCTGCACTTTTGCTCTGCTAGTGCCCCTGAATCTCACTGGCATGGCAGGCATGGGGGCTCAGCAGCACCTAAAGCACATTTGGGCATTCCCCACCTTGTTATCAGAGTGCCCAGCTTGTCTTCTGTTTCCACAGTCCCACAAGGAGAAGGCTGTTGTTACTGCCCTAAGAGTTATTACTTTACTGTTCTTAATAAAAGCTGCAATTGAAGTGAATGTGAACGTGTCCTCCTGTGTACTCAGCACCAGCTGCCAACAGCCCGGCACTCTTGTTCTTCTTCCATCATCTCTTGTCCCAGACAGGTGGAATGGGATGACTGCCATTGCAGGGAAGTCGTAAAGTATAAAATGCTTCATTTGTTCATGAAATGGAAATTTGAATGGCCAGGGAAGGCCCTTCCAGTGCGTGCTGCTTCACAGCCAGCACTGGGGTGGGCACTGTCCTGCTGCGGGCAGGGATGTCCCGTCAGGGACCTGCTCCAAGGTGTGCAGGGGCTCCACACAGGCTCCTGCCCCATGGGTTTGGAAGGAAAAGGAGAGGGCAGGAGGATTCAGGTTTTAGGAGGCACTTGAATCGTGGCTTGTGGCAGGAGGAGGCCCTGATGGCACAACCAGACCCCGCCAGGCTGGTGGAGCTACCAGCCCTTGGTGACGCTCCCTGGGCAGAGGTGGGTGAGCATGTCCTGGCTGGGGTGCAGAGCCCACAGTCCCATCTGGAATATGCAATGTGGAGACAATAGAGCAAAGTGTAACCACTGTTTACAGAAAAAATTGTCAAGGATTTATTTATTGGAAGTGACTGAGGAATATGAATTCTACACTCCATTTAAAATGCTTTTTATTTCTCTCAGCCTTGGGGCTCTGAGTACATCTAATTTCACCCATAGCTATAATTCTCCACCAAACAGTTCCTGCTTCTCCTCTGGGTTCCTGAGAGTCATTTTGGTTTATGTCCTCTCTGGTGCAGCTCATGCTGTGGCTGGAGACAGTTACACACCGGTGAACTTTCCCAACACCCCCTCCCCAGTGGGGGCACACACACATGCAGTGTGAGCGAGTGGCATGCACTGGGAACAGCTTGACACCTCACTATATATTTATTTAAAAAAATAAAACTCCAAATGTCTTCATCATGTAGGGGTTTCTCCTGAGGAGCCTTGTATTTCACAGCAGACACTTTGATTGTCCCTACCTTGCAGCTAACAAACTATTAGTTTTGTTAGTATATTTATTCCACTAAAATTGGAGCCTGTGATTACAAATCCAATGCTGTGATTGAGTCAGGGTTTGAAAATAAATCTGTCTGGGGCTCATCTGGCATTTTGGTGCTGGGAGAGGCGGCGTCAGGCACTGCTCCTGCAGCCCAGCTGTGGGCTGGACCGGCCAGCTGCAGGGCCACTACGGCCACGGGCACAGCACGGCTGGCCCTGCTGGCTCACTGGTCAGGGCTGGCTTCTGGGGCTGGGACCCGTTTCCCCAGCTGAGCCAGCAGAGTCTGGCTCTCCAAACAGTGACTGTGCTGGGGCAGAGGCTGCTGCACTGCCACAGTTTGCTCCATCTCCCAACCCTTCCTGGGCTTGTTGCTCCACAAGGCTTGTGGAACGGTATCTTGGTGACATGACAGCTTTTCTGCCAGGCCAGCAGGTGCCCCTTCCCAGGAGGGTGCTGTGAGCCGGGGTGGCTGCTGAGCTCCAGGACAGGGAGCAGGATGCTCTCCTTCCCCATGCTGGGAAGGACAAGGCAAGCATATGGATGTGTGTCAGAGCAGGAATTAAACTCCCATTATTTGGATTTTTTAGGAAAAGCAAGTTTATTTTCCAAAAGCAGGGGTGGCAGCTCATCCTCTGGATGGGGGCTCTGTGGCAGGGCCTCTCTCTGCAGATGGGTACACAGATTCCCAGGGACCCAATGTCACTCTGGCCCCCCAGGATGGCTGTGCCCAGAGGGCTGGTGATAGCTGGGGTGCCCCTGACTGGGACCAGGCCAAGGAGAGAGGTAGAGAGTGAGACAGGAGAGGGACAGAGCTCTTGCCATTCTGATATTCCCCCTGATTATTTTCCAGAAAGCTTCTTTGCTGTGGAGTTTTGCTTGCTTTGAAATAAATGAGCTGTTCTGTTTCTGCAGGTAGGCAGTGAGAGCATTTTCACTGCCTGGGTATCACTCCTTGCAAGCTCTCAGGAGAGGAGCGAGCAAGGCAGAAATCACAGCACTCACTCGGGTAATGGCAGAGTCCCCCGGTGCCTCGTGGCTGGGGGGGACAATGACCTGGCCCCCAGGCGGGGCTGCCCGGATACCTCCCGTGTCCCCCTGGCCACCTGCGATGGCCCCGCTCACAAGAGCTGCTGGCTGCCTCCCCGGCTGCAGCAGCACAGAGCTGGGGTGGTGCAGGGGCTGGCCCTGCACCCTCCCTGCCTGGTGCCACCTGCACCCGGCCACGGGGCCCCCGTCCTGCACCCCAGCCTGGCAACCCCGGCTGTGCCACCTGCGGCTCCGAGTCCGCGGACAGGAACACATGCCCTACTGTATGTACATAGGGAAAAAACCTGTCAGGGAAGATTAAAACCCCAGACAGTCTTTATTGTAAGATTGTTTTTTTCATTTATTTATCCCCTTTTTTCCCTTTTAGCAAGAGTAGTCAGGGTTTGATATGATTAGAATTGCAAATCTTGCATGTTAAAAGGGAAGCACTGAAGTAAAAGGATGCTGCCTGTGTAATGAGACACGTTTTAAATCCAGGCTAGGTAAATTTGGTGTTGAGCATAAAGGGTATGAAATAAACTCGCAGTGAGCTCAGCAAATGCCCCAAGGCGCGTCCCCATTAGTATTCCCATTTGTGAGCTCACTTCATAAGACTAATGGAGTTGCTACCTGGGGACATTAATTGTGCATGACACCATTGCCGAGCCTTTGTGCACTCTTACTAATATCACAGTGCCTCCTTGACAAAACGCCTGCAAAGATTACAAACATACCTAAAATAACTGCCACATTCACACTCATATTTGACAGGGATCTTCGAGTTCAGTTACAATAGAATTACCATCATTTCTTACACCTCTGGCTTTTTATTACATTAAACAATGGTTGATATTGCTTCCTTAAACCAGTGTCAGATTGTGTAAAATCTCTCTATCTCAGGCTTTTCTATTAAGCCTCCCATTTATCAGGGGAATGTATAGCTTCCATACTTGACTCTTACTACAAATATTATATATTATATACTTAAGCACGCGTGCACACGCACACATCACCCTTCTTCTGTGTTAAAGGCACAGCAACATTTCTGAGTCCTTGCAGTTAACATCGAAGGGTTCTGTTATCATGTGAGGTGCTCACAGGTCTTCCACCATTAATTATAACATTGTCTCTGGGGGAAAGCCTTCCTTGGGTCTGGGCTCCCTGTTTTGAACCCCAGTCCAGGATTAAGATGATGGATGAGAGGATTTGCTAAATTTGCAGCAACCAGGACAAGATTCTGTTGAGGAAAGCAGATGAATTGGGATCTTGTGGAGCTCTGACATACCAGGCTTGGCCTTTTCAGGGCTCCGTGGGGCTCCCCACCAGCGTGGCCCCTGGCCAGTCCTATGGAGCTCCGCTCCAGCCCCAGTGTCTGTGTCCACTGCTCCCCCAGAGCTGCCAGGGCTCCAGGGGCCTCCCACAGTTGCACTGAGAGGCATTGCTGGGACATCAGGGCAGATCTCATCCTTGAAAAAGATGTTAAAACAAGGTACCAAAGTGAAGTAATGTAAAACCTTTGAGGATTCAATGCTCAGATGCTTCGAGGAGGGGTTCAGTCCTTCACAAATCATTTGTTATTATATATTTATATTAATATATTTATATTTTATATTATTTAAATAAAAACCTAAGTGTTTGCATTTTTTCTAGCACTGGCACCATCTGTTCCCCAACAGCCTTTGATTTTGCTCTTTCCCCTCTGCACTAGAGCCTTCTCTGAGGTTTCCTCTTGGAGAAAAGCCTTGCCAAGCTGCAGGTAAGGGAAAATTCATTGATGTGCATTAGAAAGCTCTTCATCCCACCTTCCCTCTCCCAGAGATGGCCATGGCTTTGCCATCAGCTGCCCAAGGACATTTTAATTTTACCATGTGGCAATATTAAAAGAAAAGTCCAGCTCTGTATTCACTAGACTTTGTCTAGATAAGGACATCAGTGTTTATTTACTTTGAATTCATGACCTTTGAGATGGAGCAGGTAAAGACCCATGGAGACATGAGACAGAAGACATGGTTCTACCCTTGGGGTTATAGCTGGAAGAGACTGGGGCTGGATCTCAGCTGCAGCTGTAGAGGATGGCACTTCAGGAATGGCTATTCCTATTTCTATTACTATCTGTTTCTGTTTCTGTTTCTGTTTCTATTGACAGGATTTATTGGAATTTATATTAATTATTAGTTTGCAGTGGTGCCTGTCAGCAGCCAATCACATATTTCTTTACAAACTTGTTCTACAACTTTCTGCAGCAAGAAAGGGCACAAGGTGATCATGGGCAAAGTTGCCTCCAGGGTCTGGGGACTCTTCCTTCCTCGGGCTGGTCGTGTCCCACACCCCCTAACCCGAAACAAACTCACGCTGATGTCCAGGCAAGAGGAGCCACCCGGGCACAGCAGGGCTTTGCAGTGGGCATTTGAGAGGAGCCCTGAAGAACTGAGCTTGAGCTGAGAAACACACAGCGCATGCATACGGCTGATCCGCCCTGTGGAGCTGGCACGCAGTCTTTTCCTGCTGTCTCATTGACTTCTTGCCAAAAAAGGTTTAAAATGCTGGAGTTTTCTCTGGAATTCTGAAGTTGGGACTTAAAAATACTTCAAACACTTGGTTTAATAGACCTTCACATCAGCGTATTCCCAGTTTCACACAGCTCCCTAGTGACACGGGACCTTTTGTCAAGCACATATGAAATTAAGTGAAATAAAAATCATATTAAAAATTATTACCATCTAACAGCCATTAGTCTGCACATTGCTGTCACGTCTTGATGGATTTCTCACTTAGTTCAATGAATGTTCTAACGACAGTGATAAAATCACTCAGAAAAAAATATAATAAACTGTTAACCCTTCACGTGGCTGCTTGTTTTTCAAATCCCTTTAAGAACTGTTCAGCAGTGAGTTGCTCCCCAGGGTACTTGCCTGTAGATGAAAACCTGCCTCTGCCTGACTTGGGCACGATGGAGAGGGCGGAAATCCTGTTCCAACCCTCCCCAGTGAGGGACATGGCCGGACTGGGGACCATCCTGGCAGCACAGGATGACACTGCTGGAGTGACATAGCCCTTTGTCCTTTCAGAGCAAGTCCAGGAATCCCTGGGCTCCAGTTCCCTTGAGGAGCACTGACCAGGCTCTACAGCAGTGATTCCGTGGTGCCCAGCACCGCACAGTGCAGGACACAAATCTCTGTTCCCCACCTGACCCTGGGGTGCCAAGGCTCACCCCCTGGCTTGGGGAGCAGCCCAGGGGTCCTAAGGCATGCATGAGAGAGGAGAGGTGGTGACTTGGGTCCCAAGGCACATGTGAGAACAGGGACATGGTGACTTCGGGTGCTCGAGCTTGACGGAGCAGCTGTGGAAGTACAGCATGGCTCCCCGAGAAGGGCATCTGCAGTGGGCTATTAACATAGAGCTACTTAACGGGCAATCAGCACGGCCTCGTTAATAAAATACATCCATTTGAATGCCATGAATTACTCTGTGTGCTGCTGGAGCTCTCTGGCTAATAGCAGCCTCGGCAGCCTGGCATCACTGGGTTTGTTGTGTCCTGCAAATTTAATGCATGCTTACTGCTATGGAGAATAGTGGGTAAGATGTAAATGACAGACTGCAGGAGCAGACGTGGCAGTATAATAAACTCGGCTGGCACTTCTCCTGAGTTGTATTTAGCCTACCACGTTCTGTGGAAGCCTGGCAGTGGGCCAGCATGTGCAAGCGCTCGTGCATGGGACATGCATGGGACATGACCAGCACGAGTGGCAGCAGGGCCCTCACGCTCCTGCAGGTGACGTTGGCTATTGTCATAATGTCTCCTCTCCGCTGGTGCTGCCTGTCAGAATCCATTCGACACAGAACAGAAGCCAGTGTTTAACTCCCCCAGTGTTAATCCTTTGCTCTCTGAGCAGGAGGGTCCTGAGCCCTGAGGGCATTTCTGGCTGCTGGAGCTGGAGTGAAGTGAACACCTTTTTGCGACTGTTGTCACTCAGCAAATTGTTCTGCAAGACACCTGATTGTGGTATTAGAAAGACAGATTGATGTTCTCAGGAAGATCAATGAACTTGCCAGGCTTTGTGATGACACACAGCTCGCCTCCCTCTCAGTGTAGTGACAGCCCAGCATCCCACTGAGAGGACACCAAGGGTCCCTCCCAACACTCGCACCCCTGGGACCAGCTTCCCGGCACCGAGGCACTCAAGGACCTTGCTGATGGTGGGAGGAAGCTTGCAGAAGAGCAGCAAAAATGAGCAACATTTGGAGAGAAGCAGAGATAGAGACAGATGAAGTTTTGGGCAGACGGCATTAGAAGAATGCAAGCTCTGGGGCAGGGGAGCCACCAGCCAGGGAACCGCTGTGAGCACGGCAAGGGCTGGCAAGTGTCCGCTCCTCCTGAAGCTATCGAGAGAGAAAACCCTGGGATGCTGGAGAAGAGGGAGGGCTCCTCTTGCTGCCTCTGGGGAGGTGGTGAAGAGGCCATGCAGAGGCTGGGCTGGCAGAGGCTGGGCTGGCAGAGCCCACGGAGCCAGGCCAGCACTGGTGCAGGTCCTGCAGCCCTCCTGTCCCCGCGGCACTGCTGGGCACCGCGAACGCAGAGACTGCCGAGCTCGGCCATGGAGCAGCCAAGTGCTAAATGGGAAATCTGATTGTTCATCCTTTGTTTTCCTCCTTCCATGCCGAGAGTGAATTAAGTCAAAGCCAATTCTGAGGAAAAGCGGATCTCTTCTACCATCCATCATGGACGAGAGCACGGCTGGGCAGATCTACAGGCCTCCGAAGGCCTGTACGGATGTGTTGTCCCAAATCTCATCTCCATGGCTCAGGGTGATTGATCTCGGCTATTCAGACCTGTGGAGCTCAATGATTTCTCTCTCCTAATCTCTACCTGGTTCCTGCTGTATTTCATATGGAGAAGATTCTTGTAGAAGTGCTACATTTTGAAAATAAACCTAATCAGGTCTGAAACAATGGGACTGAATCCTTTTCCTGCTGCAGCTCCAGCATGGATGCCAGAGTTGCCCATGGTTGTCCTGTGCTCCCTGGCTGAGCTGCTGAGCTGAAAGGGCTCTGTTTCCTGCACCCTCATGTCTGTAGGACATGAAGGAGCTGTCTCCCTGAGCTGGGGCATTCATTAGCATTTTTATGCAAAGAATTACAGACCTCACCTAATGGAACAGACCTCACTTCATCTGTCTCTCTGCAGTGAGGCAAGATCACAGACTCTTTGTAGATATTTCTCTACCCAGTGAATAAAATCCCTCAGTGACCTTCTACAAACTGTATTTCCTCTAGATTATAGGCTGCTTATGGTTTGGGAGTTGCTGCCTTATCTCACCTAGGTTTTCCTTCCTGCAATGACAGCACAATATTTCTGTATTATTCAAGAAAAAAACGGACAACCATCCTTTTTGTCCCAAACTTTTGTGTCCTTAAAGACTTTAATGGCCAGAGCTCCTCTGCTCCACACTAAGTAATTCCAGCCCCTCCAGCTTCCATTATCATTCACTGCATTTTCTGAACCTGCTGAGTTTCTGTTGCCTCTGGATTATTTCCCATTTTCTATTCACTTAAAAGGGAAAGCTGAGGATGTCCCTGGAAAGACCAAAGTTGAATTTCCTCTCAGGCAACAAATGTGGGATATGTTTTCCCTGCATTTTATCAGAGCATCACATTCCTGACAGATGCCATGGCTATTGCAGACCCTGGATCCTCCCCAGCTTCTGCTTACTCAAGCAGTAATCCCTACTCTGCATTGTGTGTGATGTTTTCTCTCCCACGTAGAACCACTCTGTGCTTGTCTTTACTGAACTGCACCTCACTGCTCTCAGACTATGGCCAGTGACATGTGGATGAGTTTAAATTCTGCTCCTGCTTCTGAATTGCTCGCAAATCTCTTTGCTTGGTCACCTGTAGGATGTGGCTCAGAAAAAAGGTTGGAGGCCTGGGCAGCCACATGGGCTTCTCCTGGGGGCTGCTCAAGCTGCTGCCAGGCAGGTGACACTTGCTCCTGGAGCAAGGGCCCGTGGGGTGTAGGCACTGCCCGCAGAGTGGGTGCCTGCTGTGCCCTGGGACTGGCAGGAGGCGAGGGATGCTGCATCTCCTGCCTCAGGAGACATCTCCCCACAAGTCTTCTTCATGGGGACAGCCTGGGTAGGAAAAGGCAGAGGAAAGGGGAAGAACGGGCTCCAAGCGTACTGCCAGTGTAAATTATCTCAGCCTGTTACTGCTGCCTATAAAGAGGTCTGTGTAACTGCAAGTGCACCACTCCAGAGACAACTGCAGGGAGCTTTATCACTGCAAAGCAAAGAGGATGCCCTGCTTAGTGTAAGAGGTTCCAGAGGACAGGCTACAGCAATGAACAGGTTACAGGGCAGTGAAAGCCAAAGGACATGGGAACAAGGCACTTTAAGCTCTTCCTCCTTGTGTGGGTCTGTGAAGAGCAGAAGCTGGCCTCATTAGCTATGCCCAAATTCTGCTGAATGACCTGCAAGCTGTGCCTTCCCCTTCCTCTTCACGCCTGAACACATCTTATTTGTTCATGGAAAAGTTTCCTCCTAATAAATTTGCCACAAAAAGGAGAAAAATGGCCATGGCCTCAACTTGGAGAAAATGGCAAATCCGATGGTGGCAATTAAGCAGAAAATGAAACAGGGATCTGCAGGCAACCCGGAGAGAAGGGGTTAAATTGCCATGGAAACAACCATGCATTATTTACATGGCCTAATGAATAAAACATTTAAGTAGTAGGCTAATAAATTTCAGAACACAAAGCAAAGTAAGCTATGATTTAAATATATGCCTCTGATGAATATAACTTGAGTTATAGAGCTGAAGCAGTGGGAGACCCAGCTCAGTTTTACACCCTCATCTCACTAACATGAAGGTATATCTTCTTTTTAATAAATGATTTTTCCAACGAGCACACAAATTGGCATGAAATTCTCTCCTGTCAGGCATCCTGAAGCCTTTTCTAATAGCTTTTCTTGTGAATTTCTGTTGAGGTACGAATGCTTTTGTTTTGGTTTTTTCCCCTCCTGCACATTCTGCCAGATTTCCAAGCAGGATAACATTAGCAATCAATTTGTTAAACTGTTAGCAGAACATATGTCGTAAGGTTTCAAACAGACCCAGACTGAAAGATGTGTTGTTTATTGTGTATCAGAGATACGTGTGATCCATATGGCTCCAAGTGCAGGATCCCTTTGTTTTCCACCCACTGCAGATTTCCACCCGTGTTCTCTGCGTGGATCAGTCAGGGACACCATTTCAATAGGGAAGACCGCGGCACCACTGGGAGCCTTGGTGGGAGCCCGTCCCAGGAGCCCGTCCCATGAGCAGCAGTGCTTGCAGGGGCACAGGGGGTGGCTCAGGTGGGAAGGGTGTCTGGCAGCCTGCGAGGGCTCCCTGAGTGCTGGTGGGACGTGGCGCTGAGCGCCAGGAATGCAGCAGCGTGGGCTGTGCACAGCAGGCCTGGGCTCCTCTGGCGTGGGCTGTGCCAGCTGCTGAGCAGCCCATCCACCCCGGGAGAGGAGCGGGTAACGTGCCACAGAGGGACAGCAGGTCCCCAGAGCACTCTTGGGAGCAGCCCTCGCACCTTTCCCTCTGCTTCAATGGCCCTGAGAAGCCAGGCTGCTGCACATGCCAGGGAACAATGCACCAGCCCAGCAGCGACAGCTTTCCAAGCTCTAGAGCCATTTCCACCTCTGCTTTCTGCTGCAGAAGCAGCCTGAGTGTTCCAGTGAGCTCCCAGCAAACAGGGGAACCCCGAGGCTCCCTGCAGTGGGTGGTGGAGTGGTTGTGCTCAGGCTGCCTGGCAGCCAGGTGGGACACTTCTATTTCTTGCACCATTCTCCTTCCATGGGCAGGTTGAAATCTGCTGTTGCTATTTTTAGAAGGATGGTATCTATCAATCCATGGAGCAGATTGCTGGCCACAGAGATAGATGAAACAACAGCTGGTGCTTGGGAGAGGGATCAGGATAGTGGAAAAGCTGCTGCTTGCTGAGCCCACATACTCAGCTGTCAGTGGCCAATTCCAATCTGGGAGCTCAGCATCGCTCTGCTGAGGACCCCAGTCACACCAGCCTTCTTCCTCCCTCCCTCCCTCCCTCCCTCCCTCCCTCCCTCCCTTCCTTCCTTCCTTCCTTCCTTCCTTCCTTCCTTCCTTCCTTCCTTCCTTCCTTCCTTCCTTCCTTCCTTCCTTCCTTCCTTCCTTCCTTCCTTCCTTCCTTCCTTCCTTCCTTCCTTCCTTCCTTCCTTCCTTCCTTCCTTCCTTCCTTCCTTCCTTCCTTCCTTCCTTCCTTCCTTCCTTCCTTCCTTCCTTCCTTCCTTCCTTCCTTCCTTCCTTCCTTCCTTCCTTCCTTCCTTCCTTCCTTCCTTCCTTCCTTCCTTCCTTCCTTCCTTCCTTCCTTCCTTCCTTCCTCTCCAAAATAATATTTTAACCTTAATTAGCCAAATACTTACAGAAACTAAATTTTGAATAGTGTATCGCTTTGCAAAAACGCCAGTTTTAGTCCTAAAAAGTGAAGCCTGAAGGGGGAGGTCTGGAAGACCAAGCAGTGCTGCTGAAAAAGCTTCAGAGACACAGTCATCAGGTCAGGACGTGCCCAAAAGCAAGTCCACCTTTAACAACTAGTCAGCTAGTAAATAAAAGAGAGTTTAGCCTTTGTCTTGATCATCAGGACCATGACAGTTTTGGTTCAGAGAGAATGATTTTCTGGATAAATCCAGGAGTTTAAAAAAAAAAAAAAAGAAGGATCACATTGCTGACTGGTAGACAGGAGATGTGGTGGGGGAAGAAACCAGATGAATTGTGTTGTCTAAACAATTTGTTATGAATTATCCAGTCAACTGTAATGAAAACATATGGACAAAAATCACAAGAAACTCCTCCAATGTTTTAAAATGTGAGTGATGCTGATATTGACTGGGGGCCTGTTACACAGCTCTGTGTATTGGGGTTGCAAAAGAGGACACTGAAAAGAACTGGGGAACCCAATTTGCAGAAGGGAAATGGAGGAGTTTCAGCATTCCAGCAAAAGCAAAGCACTGCTCTCATAGTCTGGGGAGGTTCAGAAATGTTTTGTTTTGTTCTGATTTTGAGAAAAAACACAGAATTTCCCCCAAAAGGAGGACTCTGAGCCCTGCCAACAGGCAGCATCTCTTCAGTGGGCTTTGCCCTGAGCGGTCGGGGTGGGGCCCTGCAGCCCCCCTGCCTCAGTGCTGAGCCCCCTCCTCTGCCTGGCCCTCCTCGGAGCTGGGACGCCTTTCCTGGCCGTGGAGGAGTGGGTTCAGAGCAGCTGTGCCAGCTCTTCTCCCGGCCCGCTCCCCTCCGTCCCCATTAATAGCAGCACAAATTAAATGACAGCCATGCAAACGTGGGGAGTGCTGCTGCTGCATAATGGCCGTCACCGCCTGCAGCCCGTCACTCTCCTCCAGGTAATTAATTGCCCTGTAAAGTGCTGGGAGATACACTGGATGAAAAATGCTGTGTAAAAGGGACTGATACAACAGAGCTGTTGGTACTTAAACTGGTAAAAGCCAAGATAGGATGACTGAGGTAAATACATTTTTAGTGACTCTTTAAATTCGAAAGGTGCATCAATGGAAACTGGGGCAATCCATTGCCCCTCGCTGCTGCCATGCTGGGTTTAAGGTACACACAGAGACAGGCCAGAATCACAATCTCCATATGAAACAGTTATTTATAACTACTGACAGGAGGAATTATGTGAAATAAACATAATTTATAGTTATTCCAGGAAAAGCCATCAAAATGAAAACTAATAAAGATTTCTTTCAGCTAAGAAGGTGTCAATTTGTTAAAAACCAATGGCCAGTGTTAGTGCAGATGACAGAATTATTAATATATTTCCAAACAATGTTCATGTTTTTACACAGTCCACTTCTCTGGGCTGGGGACGCAGTGGAAAACTCAAGGGCTGGATTCATTCGGTCACTTTTTCCTTCTTTAAATTTGCAACTGTCATTTTTTACAGCAAACACCAAAAGCAACACCAAAGTCATGACAGGCATGAGCTGCTGGACAGGGGCTGGAGCAGAGGTGGCCACTGGGGCAGCACAGGAAGCCGAGAGCTGTCAGACCCTCCCTCCCAGCAGCAGGAAGGTGGGAGCTTGGGGTGACTCATTCTCTTTTCTCCTCCGTGGTTCCCCAGAATGCTGCAGGCACGCAGTGACATCCTCTGCGCCGCTGCCCGCAACGTGCCTGCAAAGGCTTCCTAGAGCATTTCACTTGATGCTTTTGCAGTTCGAGGGCTCCCACCTGTGTTTCGTATTATTTTGTGCTGACACAAAATTGGAGAGAGCAATTGCAAATTCAAAAGACAAATGAGCAACGAGAGACTCCTGATCGGCGCCGCATTTTGCCGCGTACCACAGGAATGGCCAGGCTGTTGAGAGGCAGAGGCACCCACGGCGCGGGGAGCCCCGCTGGCTCTCTGGGCAGTAAGGGGCTGGCCGTGCTCCAGGGCTCCTCCGGACACGCTCCCTCTGCCACGCCTGGCACTGCAAGCCCAGCAGTGCTCCCATGGTCACGGTGCTCCCTGGGAGCAGCAGGGGAGATCCCCATGCCCACGGCACTCAGGCCACCTGGGCAGAGGGGCTCTGGCTCTTGGTGCTAGGACTGCTGTTGGTGCAACCCACACCAGGCTCCCTTTATGCAGCCTGGCAAGGCTGGGTGAGTGGGAGGCAGCCAAGCCCAGCTGGGACAGCCTGGTCCAACAAGATGGACCCCAAAAGACTCATATTTTAGCCCTGATTTGGGATCTGTTCTTACACTGTCAGGTCTTTGTCACTTGATGCTGCTGCTCAAGGTATCCCCTCGGATCCTCATGTGAGCAGCTTGCTTGGCTTATCTGATGCTGCTCTCAGTCGGTTCAAATCTTATTTATCAAATAGACAGCATTTTGTTTCGATGGGTGATTTTTCATCTTCCATTAGTGAAGTTGTTTCCAAGGTTCCCCAGGGCTCTATATTGGGCCCGTTGTTATTTTGTGTTTATATGCTGCCACTGGGTTATATTATTCATCAGCGTGGAGTAGCTTTCCATTTCTATGCAGATGATTCTCAAATTTATTTGTCTGCTAACCCTCATGCTGTCTCAGCTGTCTCTGCACTATCAGCCTGTCTCTCTGACATCACAAGATAGATGTGGCAAAACTTTTTGCTGTTAAATTCAGACAGAAGAGGTGAGGCCTGCCTCGATGCCAGCATTTTATTTCCTGGGATGACATTTCCAATACGATCACTTCCAGGATCTCATCACCGTGTTGCCCCTCGTGCGCTGCTGCTTTACCTCGCTGCTCCCTCCATGATTTGTTACCATGGCCCAGCACTCACCTCTGTCTGCAGCAGGATTTGTGGCTGCTCTTGGCGTTGCTGTTGTGATGCAGAGTGAGGCAGTGGGCTGGGGACCAACCTCCCCAGCTCTCACTTGCTGGCACCCCCCACAAAGACCTTTGTTTGTTCCTGAGCGGTGGCAGAGGGGACATCCCATCTCACAGAGCCATGCGGGCACTCGGCACTGCACTGCTGTCAGCAAAGTGCAGTGGTTTACAAATGTTTCTCAGAATGTTTCTAAGTTTTTTAATGTCTATGATTCGGTGGGATTTAAAAAACATAATGGCAGACACAAGTCCCACATAGCACCATGCACGGCCTCCCTGCTTGGAGTGTTTCTCTGGTAAAAGACAACGGACACCCCTGAACTGCTGCAGAGGAGCGGGGCCAGAGCCCTGTGTGGGGACCCAGCGTCTCCTCTGGGACCCGTCTGCGTTTGCTCCTCTCCATGGCAGCGTGGTGCTGCTGCATGGCACAGCTCTGCCAGCACCCAGGGCCCCTGAGCTCATCCTACTCTGAGTGATCCCCCCAAGCAGCCCAGGCTCCCCTCCCCAGTGTGCTGCCCACAACTTCAAAATCCTTCAAAAGTAGTCAATTTGTTCCTATAAGGATGAACCAACTAATACTCACAGAGACATCAAATAAATCTACTTCATACATTATTTGTTAACTTCATCAAAAAAAGTACAATTTTATGGCTTAAATGTCAATCTCCACAGCTCATTGAGTTCTTTAAAACAGCAGACTAGTCTGTTTACAGAAGCAAAAATTAGGCAGGCAGCTTTCAGCTGGTGCAGGGATCCCATTGGCTCATGCACAAGGAAGAATCATAAAATACATTTGATGTGGAGAGTGTGCAATTTGACAAAGACAATTTGATTTGTCCATGGCTTTTAAAATATTCATCCCACTTTGATGGACTATAGTTTTATAAATATGGATTACCATTAACTGGCACAGGCAGTTGCTGCCTACAGAGTGTTCTGTGAAGCTTGTTGGGAATGAAGGCCTCCAATAAAAAAAATCATTATCTCTGCCTAAAAACGCTAATCAGTAACGTTTGGTTCATTTGCAGCTCAGAGGTCAGTAATTCACTTTAACTGCTTCTGTGTTTGCAATATTTGGGAGGAAAAAGAGTTCCCAGTTTTACTGCTCAGATGTAGAAGTGGCTGCTGCCAAAGGGGAACTGCCGAGGCAGGTCAAGAGGAGACGTGCAAAATTTAACTGCTGTTTCTGTCAGACAGCTGAGCTGCTTTTTTTTCTTAAGGAAAAAATAAGAAGTTCGTAATAAAAGAAATAAAAAATAAATTTGAAATCCAGGGAAAACGGCTATAAGATTTGAGAAGGCTTTTGTTGACTTCAGATCCAAACCGAAGTCTGAGAGACTGGGTAAGGAGCACATTATGCACTTCTTCAGACCATAACAAGCTCTTTATTGGGGCAAAGTACTTAGTCTATAGTGTATCCACATAGCCAGGCACCCACAGCAGAGGTGGTGAGCCCAGTGTGCAGCCTGGGGACCTAAGAGAGCAAAAACCTTTGAGTTTTTCACCGTAATTCAACAGTAATTCAACTTGGGAAGTAGATTCAACTTCCAGCCCAAAAGTTTATTCAAGTTAAGAAAACACATTCTCGGATTAAAAAGAGTATTGCACCACTGTCAATTTTCAGACGTTGCCATCAGGAAAAAAAAATTACATTTCAGGCTGACGAGCGACTAATCAAGGCAAGTGAAACGGTGCTGCAATAAATTACTCCACAGCGAAATAAACCACACAAACAGACCGATGATAATAAATGTAAATTATTTCTCTGAAGAAATTTTCTTGGTATATGAGTAATACGAACCATCAGGAAGGAGTCTTCCTTAACATTAATTACAGAAAATGACAAGTGAGCTGATGACTGCGAAGGCTCATTATCTGAGAACATATTCACAACTTTGCAATTTGCGCGAGATGTACTCGGGCTAAATTAATCTCCCTTCTTTGCATGAGCCTCTTCTAATTTTCATGTTATTAACAGGTTTGCAGTATCACTCAGTGCTTGTCACTCTAATCAGGTTTCGGCATGTTCGCAAAAGCGAAGTGTCATTTATAAGGATAAGCCCTCATAATGGCGCTCTCTTTCATGTGGAGAATTCTACAAGGTTGCTTTTAATAAGGTCCTTTAATCATCTCCCTTTGCTCAACTTTTGGCCCCTCTGTTTTTTCATGAAGAGTCATTAAAAGACTTTGAAGTTCATCAAGGATGAAAAATTCATGACATTGTGGCAGGAAAAAGGCCAAGGGATGGAGGGACATGCTGGGCAGGGGCTGGGTACAGCCGGGGATGGGGATGGGCGCTCCCGGGCTCTGCCGGGTATCCCCGCAGTGGAGCCGGTGCTGAGCCCGCCCAGCCGCCCTCGGGTGCCGTCCCGTTCCGTTCCAAAGCTGCGGGGCTCAGAGCTGGAAGGGGGCGAGGGGCGGCCCTCGCCGGCAGCCGCAGCTGCTCCTCCCTGCATCTGCCGGCAGCACCGGCGGCAGCATCCTCTCGGCTCCTCGGCCACGGCACAGGGCCGCTGCCGCCGGTGCCGCCGACGTGGCTGATGTCGCTGTCCCTCCTCTTCCGCCGGCCTCAGCCCTGGCTGGCGGCTCAGCACCGGTGGCATCGCGGCTGTGACGCTCGGGCTGCCCCGCGGGGACAGCCGGGCTGCCCCGGTGGCGCGGGGCCAGCGCCGGAGCCGGCCTGGGCACACCGGTTCTCTGCCTGGTCTGGGCACATCGGTTCTCTGCCCGGTCTGGGCACACCGGTTCTCTGCCTGGTCTGGGCACATCGGTTCCCTACCCGAGAACATCGGTTCTCTGCCCGGCCTGGGCACATCGGTTCTCTGCCCGGTCTGGGCACACCGGTTCTCTGCCTGGTCTGGGCACATCGGTTCCCTACCCGAGAACATCGGTTCTCTGCCCGGCCTGCGCACATCGGTTCTCTGCCCGGCCTGGGCACATCGGTTCTCTGCCCGGCCAGGGCACATCGGTTCCCTGCCCGGGAACATCAGTTCTCTGCGGCCAGGGCACATCGGTTCTCTGCCCGGCCCAGGCACATCGGTTCCCTGTGGCCCAGGCACATCGGTTCCCTGTGGCCCGGGCACATCGGTTCCCTGTGGCCCAGGCACATCGGTTCCCTGCCCGGGCACATCGGTTCCCTGCGGCCAGGGCACATCAGTTCCCTGCCCGGGCACATCGGTTCCCTGCCCGGGCACATCGGTTCCCTGCAGCCCGGGCACATCGGTTCCCTGCGGCCCGGGCACATTGGTTATCTGCCCAGCCGAGGGAACATGTGGAGCTTTAGAGCAGAGCGTTAATCAGAGGCGACATTTCTCGGGGTCTGCGGCATGGCTGGGCTGTTCGAGGTTAACCTTATTCTTCTTCTGTGATTTGATAGCACTGGACTGGTGTTTATGCTGGAGCTTTTGAACACAATGGAAGGAGGGGGAGAACTTTATTAAATTTTTGAAATTCATTTAAGCGGGGCCAGCATAATGAATTGCCAGATCTTGTGTGCACATTGTCCCCGGAAGCAACAATAATTTAGGTGGACATAAACCAATATGTAGATTAAAAATGTTTAAGCCAAGTGTCGTAAAATATATAAAAACATAAGGCAGAATTAACATATCAAAGTTTAGCATTATAAGTAATGACGGGTCAGATATAAGGTTATGTCTGCAAAATTGCATTTCAATATAATAAATCCATTCAAACTCTGTCCAGAGACACAAATTGAATCTATAGACAAAGCAACTGCAATCCATTGAATGCTATGAAGTATTCAAGTGAAAACAATGCATTTAGGAAAGGAAATTGAGTGTATTTTAAATATACAGGTGCTTGAAACTTCCATATCACTTTATGCTCCTGCAGATTTGTATACACTGCATACAGAGCTTACTTTTGACAAAGTCCTCAAAATGATGAATTTCTGATGGAATACTTGATATTGCAGCAGATCTGTTATGCACCGCTTATCCCGTAACACAAACCATTAATAACAATCACGCTCCCGCTGCACTGAGCTCTCTTGTTAAGATTTCAAAGCTTCTGCAACTCTGCATGCTCCACAAGGATGTGGCTGCGGCCGGGCGAGGGTTGGCCCAGCCTGGGCACCCCCTCGCTGTCCCCCTGGCAGCTGCTTGGCTCTGTGGGCAGCCAGGGGCTCCCAGCCCTGCACCCCAGAACCTCCATCCTCCACCTCTGCCCCATTCCTGCTGAGTGACATTTTCCCTGCACACCTTTCTGCAGCCAAACCGTCCTGTGGGCCGGGCGCTCGGTGCCCCCATCCTCGCACCCCGGTGCCAGGGCTGGGGCGAGGGTGCTGATGAGAGCAGCAGTCCCTGGTGCTTTATCAGTAGTTGGTAGGCACAGCCCTTCCCAGGCATCGCTGACGGGTGCTGGCACTGGTGCCGCGCTGCGAGAGGTGAGTGTAGGACAGAGATGGAGCCCTCCTGCCCCAGCTCCTGCTCGCCCTGTGCTGGGGGCAGGGGAAGGGCTGCCCCTGACCCCCGCTAGCAGCCCATGGTTGGGGTGAGCACAGGCCACGAATCCTGGGCACTGTGGAAGCATGGAGAGGGAGAGCCCTGCTGGTCTCCCTGCACACGAGCTGGGGGGCTGCCAGAGCCAGCAGGGACCTGTGGCTGCGTGTCCCAGGATGCCCAGGCTTGCAGGGGGCAGGCAGGGAGCCCTCCACATGGCTGGTAGCCCCTGCCCCGGGCACGGGCAGGCGCTGGCAGCAGGCCCTGGGAGCAGAGATGGAAAGTGCTTTTGGGAGCTGGCGTGATGGGGAGCACAGGCTTTAGTAGACATGTTCATCTTTCAGCAGTGTGTTTTGCATGTAATAATGTCAGCACACTTCTCACTCTGGCAGAAATTCCACAGATAATTGGAAAGAAGTAAAAATGAAAACATTAGAATTTGCCATGTCATATGTTAACTTTTTATTATTGTATGATGCCAATGGTCCACTGACAGATGCTGTGTTATTAACATTTGATTAAAAATCACTTCAGGTCTAAAGCAGCCTGTTCAGAAGAGAACATCTTGACAAGCCTGGTGGTTTGTGATTGACAATTAATAACATTCTGTGTGTCACAACACAGATAGTGTGACTTATTGGTGCTGGTGTAATGCAACACTTTTCATCTGAGCTCTTCAAATTGGTACATAGAAATAGGAGAGAAAGAGCCTAATTCAGCTGACTTTGATTACAAACACACCAGCCAGTGCAGAGCTCTCCATCCCAGAGCAGACCAGCAGCGCTCGAGACAGACCCTCATCCCACTTCACCACCAAACTTCTGTGCAGGAGCTCAGTATTCGAGCTGAGTATACATGGTTACAGCAGTTACTTGCAGCAAAAAACTACAAATCTTATTTCATCAAAAATTAGAAGGAAAACATTCATTTACTTAGATATTAAAATAATTTGTAACTGGAAATATGAGTAGTCAGTCCTTCACAGTTTGGTCAGGAACTCGTAATTGCACACCACTGCCTGTGAGGTCTGATGTCCATGTGTTAATTGGGAAATTCATTAAAAACATGTAGATTACATTCTTTGGGTGAGAGCTGGAATGTACCATTTCAATTGTCTTTGCTCTAGCAAAGGGGAAATTCTGACAAACTTTGCTCATGCTCTTCCTGCTTTGAAATAAAGTCTTCAGCAGCCCTGAGCACATTTCTGCCCAGAAAAAATGCTAAACATGCTGCTATGGATTCACATGCCACAGCCACCAGAAATCTGGGCAGCCCTACATGTGAGCAGGCTGAACCTCTGCAAACGCATCCAACCCCAGCCAAATGGGTCCTTGCCATCTTCAATTCAGTATTTATTGGAAACTCTTTTCCTGGCTCTGCTGCTCCCGTAGTGCCACGGTGTCTGCCCTGTGCCACGCGTGGCTGCCACCCACCTCGTGTGTCCCTGCCACTGCTCCCCTGGCACGGGGAGCCCCTGCCAGCCCCAGCTCTCCAGGCCAGGGCTCGCTGTGCTGCACCCCTGTGCAAACACTTCTGTGCTGCAGCAATGCAAACACTTCCCAGCCCTAATGCAGTAAGCAGGGGAAATAATTACAGATTTCCAAGGTTCAACAGGGAATACTTCTGAGAAATGCGTCCTCCACTGGGAGTTTCATAACCATTTAATCTAATTTTTCTTGATGTTTTGATCTTCCTTTTAAACAAGGCATTTGTCATTAGCTTTCAAGGAGACAAGTTGCTAATACATTACACTCTTAAAAGGCCCACAGTTAGTGTCAATGTCTTCTGATGGCTGTTCACTAACAGTACATGAAAGAATTGCCAGTGTCACTTCCTTTCCACTTGGCTTCAACCGTGATGGCAGGACGGCCCTGTCCCAGCAGTGCTGGCAAGGACACTGGGCTGGGGGCACAGGGTCTGAACTCAGCCTTCTCCCCTCCGCCTTCCTGTCCAGGCCACTTACTGTGGTGGTTTTGCCACCTGGCTCATGCTCAGGTGATTCTGAGTTTCTCCTGACATTTTTAGGCAGACATAAAACAAAGACATACCAGGAAAAGGAAACACATGAACCTCACCACAGGAAAAGAAAACACATGAACCTCACCACAGCCATTCCTGCCCCCAGCCTGCTTTCTCGCTGACAGCACAGGAGCACTTGGAAAACCCATGGCACGTGCTGTGCCCTCCCACCGGAGAGCCAGAGAAACCCCAGACTGCCTGGAGACCCTGCTCCTTCTCTTCTTCCAACAGAGTCAACAAAGCAGGTGGAAAAGATATTTTTTAACTTCTTGGATGACATAACTTGCATATTAAATAATAATGAACCAATAAATTACAAGAAACTAAACAACCAGAAGAGTATGTATGTGAAGTTTGGAGTATTTATAAACGAATAAATCATTCATGATGTATAAACTCTGTATAACTAAATGCATCATTTACTGAACTTCTTCACCTTTCACAACATCCCCACCTCTGCCTGGCTGGTTTCAGAGCAGCTGCGAATCTCTGCAGAGAGGTTGGTGATCAGTGGATTATAGAGATTGGCAGGACACAGGAAGGAAGCACTAGCACGAGGGGCTCAATCCTAACGGGTCATTTTTGGTTTTAACCTCACCGTACAACCCCTGGTTTTCCAGGCAGCTCCTGAGAGGGTTAACTCCAGGGAGCTGTCGCTGGTGTCTGCAGGAACTCAGACAGCTCCCACCTCCCTGCTCACTCCTCTTCTCGAAGCTGAGGCTCCCTGCTAACACCCCAATACACTTCTGCAGAATCTGGGGAAAGGGAAGCATGTTTGAACGCCAGATTCTTATAGAAGTCATCAAGATGAATTTAAAAGTCTGATTTTAGGCTTCTCTGCCAACATCCCTGAGCCGTGCTCCCTCAGAGAGGCTGGGCAGAGGCTGCTGGCAGGCAGATGCCCCCGTGGTGAGGCTGCCCTTCATCGTGTGCCACACGCTCCTGACACGGTGTCACTGCTCTTTGCCTGGATGACTTCTTTTCTAAACAAGGTAATGGTGAATAATGCATAGCAGGTACAAGTTTTTCGACAAAGAGTCACTCCACGAAAGTGCTTTTTACTTGGGAGGCACCACAAACATTTCCAGCAGCTGCTGCGGCTGGTGGCAGCAACCCCTGCAACTGAAGAAGAAGCTTCTCCTCCTGGCTTCTCTTTCTCTACCTCGTGTAGACTTCCGAGAGCAGAAATGTCAGCGGTCCGTGCCGCCCCTCCCGCCCCGCACACGGACGGTCCCGGCGGCGCTCGGGAGGAACAGAAGGGTTTGCTCCCCGCTCTGCCCACGGCCTCTCGCTGGACACCGGCCGAGCCTTCCCCGCCCTGGGGTCCCGTTTCCCAGGGGCCCCGGTCCTGCCAGGCCCCAGGCCGGGCTCGGGACGCCGGGCTGGGCTCGCCCGGGCCGGCGGCGTTAGCCCCGGAGCAGCCCGGTGGCCGGGGCGGTGGGCTCGGCGCCTGCACCTGTCACACGGTAATTAATGGGCGGGGGATTGCTTTTGACAGGAATTCAATGGCCTGGAACAGACTTTGTGCCAGTCTTTTGTGCCTCAGGCAAAGTGCTTACTAAGTAATTTTATGGATACCAAGCTCAAACATTGCACAATTAGCACTTTGTTTGCGTGAGTTGGCGAGAGGGAGGCCCTCAGTGCTGCCCTGCCCTCAGTGCTGCCCAGCTGCAGCCCCAGAAGGGCTGTCTTTCCCCAAAAACTTCTCCGGGGTACCAACCTGAGCGGCAGAAACTGCTGCAGGTACAGGAGGGTGGCGCAGCCCCGGGGCAGGAGGAGCCCCGAGGATGCTGTGGAGGGAGCCGTGCTGCTCTAAAGCACCCACAGGGGCCGGGGCAGCAGCGCGGGCACGGGCAGCGTCCCGCCTCGGCTCTGCGGGTGTTTTCCGTGAGCCCCGGTGCAGCCACACACATCCCGCCAGCAGCTGGACACGGTGCCCGTCCCACTGCGGGGTGGCCCTAAGTATATATTTTATTTTACTACACGGTGCCCGTCCCACTGCGGGGTGGCCCTAAGTATATATTTTATTTTACTACACGGTGCCCGTCCCACTGCGGGGTGGCCCTAAGTATATATTTTATTTTACTACACGGTGCCCGTCCCACTGCGGGGTGGCCCTAAGTATATATTTTATTTTACTACACGGTGCCCGTCCCACTGCGGGGTGGCCCTAAGTATATATTTTATTTTACTACACGGTGCCCGTCCCACTGCGGGGTGGCCGTAAGTATATCTTTTATTTTACTGCACGGAGCCCCTGCCCGGCCTCCGGGGCAGAGCTGCCCGCCCTGCTGACCCTGCTGCTGCTGCCCGCCCCACTGAAGATCCTGCTGACCCTGCTGCTGCCCGCCCCACTGAAGATCCTGCTGACCCTGCTGCTGCTGCCCACCCCATCGCGGGTCCTGCTGACCCTGCTGCTGCTGCCCGCCCCACTGAAGATCCTGCTGACCCTGCTGCTGCTGCCCACCCCACTGAAGATCCTGCTGACCCTGCTGCTGCCCGCCCCACTGAAGATCCTGCTGACCCTGCTGCTGCTGCCCGCCCCACTGAAGGTCCTGCTGACCCTGCTGCTGCTGCCCACCCCACTGAAGATCCTGCTGACCCTGCTGCTGCCCATCCCAGTGAAGATCCTGCTGACCCTGCTGCTGCCCACCTCACTGAAGATCCTGCTGACCCCGGGAGCGACTGGCGAGCACAGGGTGTGTTCAGCTGAGAGATATCTCACTGTAAACAGAATATTGTTTTATATGAAACCATTAAAAAGGTCCCTGAGGGCAGCCCTAAGTATATATTTTATTTTACTCTGAATCCCCATTTTGACTTGGCTTTACAACAAAAACGTGTTTTCCGTATTTAAGCAGATGCAGTAAAGGAAAGGTCGTGACTGGTGCTGACATGGAAATCTCATTTGGCTCATGGGTCCCCTTAGGGCCTTTATGCTGTGTGGTACTTCAAACATATTTCAAAGTACAACACTAAATGTCACTCTTTAATAGACAGAGGCATTCCAAGTGTTTCCTGAATTTCCTCGGAAAGTGCTTCCCTGAAGCCAAAGGCTCAGCACCAGTTTGGTTCACACCCAGCACAGCAGGGACAGCACCAGGGACAGCAGCCGAGGATGGCACTGGGAGGGCCTGGGGGATGGAGCCTGGCAGCTGTTATTGCTATAGCCAACCATCAGGAAGAACTGCAGAAAAGAAAAAAAAAAAAAAAAAAGAAAATAACCTTTGAAATATATACCATATTTTGAATTAATTTCCATTTTTCCCTTTCCTCATCCAATTCTTCACATTCACTCAGCAGCTCTTTTGGGATCTGAAAGTTATTTTGATTTTTTTTTTAAGTGTTTCACATTTTACGCAATCCTCACAAGTCACTACAGCCCAATCCTCAGTTCTGAAGACTCTTGAAAGCAGTTGGATCTTTTCCTGCTGCCAGGCTCAGGCTGTAGTGAGGATGAGTAGCCAGCCAGATGGCCTGGAAATTTATTTAGCTAATTCCTTCAACAAATAAGGAATTTACTGATGAGTCAGAGGGATTGACTTTGGTCAGGAAGACCCAAACTTAGTGAATAATTTCTGCTTTAAAATGTAGCTAAAGCACTGAAAAAGTTTAATTTTCTTTTGACAGTTAAATTGGACTTGGTTTAAAAATGGACATTTTCATTTGCAGTTTATTCTACACAAGGGAGAGACAAACACTCTACAGAGCCTCAGAGACCCAATGGCTCCTGCTGAGCCAGGCTGATCCCAAGCCAAGGGGCTGTCTCCCATTTTTCCTTATTTCTGGTTTGGGCAAGGGAAGCCAGGAGAAACGTGGTAGCTCCAGCTTTGACTCAAGTCAAGAGCCATCAGCTCTGGCACCTCTGCAACAGTCTGGAGGGGGGAATCAGCAGCTTCTTGCTGGGGCTCTCCACAGGGCCAGGATTTACAGTCAGTTCATGCCATGTGTACTGTATGCAAGCTTATTTTTCTCTTAGCTGCTATAAAAATTAAAGATCTAGCTATATACTGCAAAAGCTACTCCCAATTTTACATAGTAGCATTTCTCTCCTATGATCAGGGCATAAATTCAGCTTTTTCATTATGTGTATAAATTACTCCATATCAACAGGGCAGCTACAGGTCACCTCAGCAAGGTCAGATAAACCCATGTAACTTCTGGCTGTGCTCCTAACATTGAATTTCTCACACACTTTGGGACTACTTTGTGTCTTTTCTCACTATCTAATGCAGCTGTTGGAAAGGGCTCTTCTAACAGCAGTTTCTTACTCCTGATTATTTACCAAAGGCTGCCCAGGGCAGTAGTGGAGTCACTGTCCCAGGAATGATTTAAAAAACATGTTGATGTGGCACATGGGGACGTGGGTTGGTGGTGGCTGTGGCAGCTCTGGGTTAGTGGCTGGACTCGATCCTCTCAGAGGGCTTTTCCAACCTAAACAATTCTATGATTCCATCCTTATCCTTCCTGTCCTCACAAATCTCATTTACTGTCATCATTGTGAAAAATAAAATTTTGTAGGGTAAATGGAAGCAAATATTTGATGTCACATGGAGCTTTCTTTGCATTAATTAGCAATTTACTGAATAAATATTGCTGTGCAAACCAACAATCAGTATCTTATAATTAAAAGCTTGTTCATGTTTATCTGCAATCTTTCCCCAAAGATTAAACCCTGTGAAAACCACAGGCTACAGATGTTTCCAAAAGGGGAGAAGTGTCGATGTGAAGGAACTCCTTGAGATGAAGATGCTGCCATGTGTGTGAGGTCCCAGGCCCGCGTGGCACCGCTGAGGCACGGGGGGCTCCGAGGGGCTGTCAGTACCCTGCTCTCAGCAGGGCCAGCCCCCGGGCTGCTCTCAGCTCTGGGCTTGCTCTGGCTCAGAGCTTTTAGAGAAACACCTGCCCTGAAAGCATTCCACCATTCCGTGTGGTTCCCAGCACAGGATCCCCTCCCCTGCCCTGGTACCCATAGCACGCTCTTTCCTCACCGCCTTCCTTCCCTGCTGCTCCTGTGCAGTCAAACCATAAAATCCTCATATTCTGCAGAAGTCATACATCAATAAAAATAAACACCTGAGTCCAGACCCTTTTGTGTCTGACCCAGTGCCTGTTGCCAAAGCCCACAAAGATCTTTAGCCTCTAGATTTCCCATGGTCAAACAAAATAAGGTCTGAGTGGCATTAAATATCACTTTTGCATTACGCACATTTTTCTCTCACATGGAGTGTCATAAGTGGATAAAGAACCTGATATTGTGGGTTCCTAAAGCCCAACACAGCTTCTGCTGAGGGACCTTCAGGGATAAGAGGCCAGTGTGCTGTTAAAGATTAAAACCCAACCGTCTGCTTTTATGCTTGAGAGTCCTTCGCGACTCCCCGGTGACATCACATTCATCTCACTGTATTTGAAAAATGCATTTAAATGTCAAAACTAAAGTACCCAAACAAGGGCTCCTTAGCACACTAACTGTTAGCACATTGCTGAGCCAAACACCTTCCCCAAGACATATGGGGCCGACTCTATCCATAAAACATACCACAAGTAACACACAAAGTCCCAGAGGAAATAAATACTCTCTGCTCTAGTCTGACCTGGTTTTTCCTCCCAAAACACACTTGAAGACATGTTTCACTGCAGGAGTGGACATCAATTTCAAATACCTCCGTACAGCACTGCACCTCCTTCAGGGGGGCTGTGGACAGGGGGGCTGCTGCCAAGGCCACTCACAGGGTGTGCTTCACCCCAATTGAAATAAAACTGTTCAGATCAATGAACTCAGTAATTTACTTCAGACAGACCTAATCAGTGCAAGGTAAAAGAGAGGCAACTTTGCAAAATGTAAATGAACCCGACGCCAGAGACACAAGTAATGGGAATTCAATGGCAGCTGGTGCCAGAGTAGCAGAACCACGAGCTGTCCCTGATTCCAGCTGCTTGGAATACAGAAAAGGTGGCAGAGGAATAAGCTCCTTCCTCTTTCCCTGCAGAACTGTGGCAGCAGGATGCTCAGCCTGGGAGTGAGGGGCAGCTCTGCCCTGCACTGGGGCTCACTGATGCCCCCAACGCCCCAGAACACAGGGTAACCACCCTGCTGGGATTTCCCTCCTCCCTGTACAAGTCCCAGAGCCTCTGAAAGTGCGGAACAAAACTGGCCCAGACGGTCCAAACCCCAGACAGGCAAGAGAAACTGCCCACAGCCAGTGCTGCTGAAGAGACAGGACCAGTGGGAAGGGCAGAGGGCAGGGAGAACTCCCTGGACCCTCAAACTCGGCCCCATGTGCTGTGAGCCCCATTTTCCTGCAGGAGCAGAGCCAGCCCCTGGCCAGCCCCAGGGTTCGGGGCTGCAGAGAGCAGCCATGGGAAGGAACAAAATGCCCATCTGCTCAGGGAAGCCCCGTTTTCCTTGGGCAACGTGGGAGTGAAGCCAGGGCATGCAGTGCTCATAACACAGTGCTGGCACCACCGAGGCAGCAGCAGCTTTTCCAGAGAAGAGCAGTTAGGTCTTCATAATGGACTGCAACTTTCTAGAATAATTTAATTTTTTCCTACTGTTACGATGCCAGAATTTCAATCAGACAAAACTGTATAATGGATTTCTTTTGCTGGGCATGTTACATAAATTGCATATTCAAGTACTATAAAATATTTGTAACAGACAGGTACTTTTCTAAATTGGGTCTGACAGTAAGCGATAGTGACTGGAATATTTATGTGATGGCACCTATGCAACGAGGCAAAATGCAGGGTGTGGGAGTGGGAACATGGCAGCAGGAAGCCCACACAGGCTTTCCAGCTTCTCTGCCCTGCCGCACCGAACTCCCCGGGCAGCTGAGTCTGTGCTCGGTGCCATCGGGGAGCAGCGGCTGAGTCCATCATGCAGAGAGCCCTACAGCAGAGATTTGGACAGAATCTCCCTTCCTCCCTCCCCTCAAAGCCCAGTCACGTTGGCCCTTGGCACTCCCGTGCCCGGCAGCAGCAGCCTGGCTGAGGAGGCACAGAGGGCTGGGGACCAGGCTGCCCTGCCCAAGGGTGCAAGAGGGGTCTGGAAGGGTGCTCCTTGTCCAGGGCAGCTGCTGCCAGCTCTCACACAAGTCTTGCTCTGCTGCCAGAGCCTCCCTGAGACTGAGCTCTCATTTTGGTAACGTTTCCTTGACAATCACAGTTGGCAGGACCATACTTCACTATTTACAATTAAAATATTGTATTGATACAAATAGGCTTTGGCAGGCGCTTCAAGAGGTTTTTAATTGAATGATTATTGTATTAAATAACTGGTTTTAATGGAGCATGAGCTTGTTTAAACGATGACTGTAGAGCTACTGAAGGTCCAGAAAACTTTCCAGGTATTTCCAGCTTTTCACAAATAAATATATCTCGCCAGCAAAAGAATTTCCTGGCTGATCATGGACAGTGGCAAGGTAGAAGCTCCCAGTCCCAGGCAGAGCTCTGGAGCTGTGGCTGGCAGTTTCTCAGGCACGGCACTGCCCACGGCACACGTGCTGCTCTTGGAGTGCGAGTGCTGGGTGGGCAGGAGGATGAAGGGAAGGAAAGCTGGGCTTCGTTAACCCTGACCACAGGTCAGCTGCAGCACCAGCCCCGAGAGCCCCTGAGCCACCCACCCTGAGCACACCCTGACCCCCAGCCTTGTGCGGGTTTGACTCCTGCCAGGACGTTTCCAGTCCTTCCAGCCTGTCATGGAAACCTCTGTGGCACAGACACCTCCGTCTGCCTCCCTCCAACAGCAGCTCACGTCAATTTGCATTACGCACCAACAGCAGAAGCAAACATGAAGATGAACCCTCTGAGAAAGGCTTGCACAGCTCTTCAGCACGGGCAGGATTAATCACAAATAATAATTACCATACCAAGAGATAATGCTTCAGCAGCTCACCTCGCCTCTCAGCTCCTGGGCAAGTAGGACCTATCCAGCCTGGGGGGAGCAGCAGTCACAGTGCATCCCAGCACGAACCCCGCTCTCCCCACTCCCCCCTCCATTTATTAAATCATCACTCACAGCAATTCTGGATCTCATGATTTATCAGATCAGAAAAGCAGCACCAAGTCAGCAAACCCCAGCCTTGTGCAGTGCCCAGCACCCCTTTAACCTCCTGCTCCCACTCACAGCAGCACCTCTGCTGCCTCAAGACAAAATGCTCCCTGGCCCTGGGGTCTCCACGGAGGTGGCCACCACCAGCCTCCTTTTGCGTGCCAGGGAGGCTCCCAGCTGCTGCAGCCACATGACAGCAATGGGCACTATTAGTTTATTGCCTCCATTAAGGCTCCAATAACTTAACAACAGATCAATAAACCATTATTAGCCTCCAGCCTTGAAAACCCAGTCACCCCAAACCCACCCAGCTCTGACAAGCTCACAGTTTCTCATCGTGAGGAGCCAAGACAGCTTGTTTAGAGTCCGGCTGCCCAAGCACTCCTTCCTGCCCCCTACTTCTCCCCAAAAGGGATCAGGTCTCCCAGCTGGCAGGGGCTGGTGGCAGGTAAAGGCACCCTCTGTGTGGGTGAGTGCCCTGTGAGGGCTTCCCTCTGCAAAGCCCCGTGCCCACAGGACACCCCTTCCAGCGGGCAGCCCCTCCACTGACAGGCAGCTGGGTCCCACCAGGGCATGGCACTGTCCCCCCAGATCACACACCCAGCTCGGCCCCCAGAGCCCAGCAGCCTCCCCGATCCCTGTAACATAAAAATCAATATTGCTCCTTTAGCTTTGAAACACCTGCACGGCTCTCACTGTAAGAGAGGATTTGCAATTTGAAGTGTTAATGATTTACTTTGCTAAAATTAATTCAGCAATTTTCCATAAATGATATGCAGCTCAATAATAAAAAATATTTCTACATTTGGAAGCTTTCCATTACTGGTCCTGCTCCTCTGCAGAATAAAATGGCTTTTCAGAAACAGAACTATCTGAAAGTATTTTCTAAGAAGTGATATTGAATTGATACATTAGAGGAGAAAGTTGGGCTCCTTTTGTAAGAATCATACATTTCACAATAGTCTGAACAAAGGAAGTTGTCTCTGAATGCTGTAATTTAGTCCTGAAAAAGTGACAAACAAATAATTCCAACTAAACTAGAGAAAGAAAAGTAGTGACTTTTAATTATATAATCTTTTTTGATGAATTTATTTCTGACATTTTTATAGGCTGACAAGAGAAAGTGTTTTATATGCAAAAAACATTATTCACTCTCAGCTGTTAAAGCATAAAAATTGTCAAATGATTTTAATACAGTTTTAAGTTTAATATTTCTTGTCAGAAAAAAAGTCCACAGCAATTACTGAGTCACATGGCCCTTAATTCTTTGTTTCTGACAGCAAAAACAATAAAATATGGTTTTGCCTAAACATTTTACTGTACAGATTTATGAGGTTTAAAAGACAGATGCTTTTCTTATTTCTTTGCATTTAAGGAATTAGACTTCCAGGCATTTCCAGCATGAGAGATCCTCCTTAACCTGTAAGTGGGTTCTTACAGAGGGGTTTCGCCTGTCTGTGGGCACCCCTGGGGCTCCTGTGCAAACACCTGCCCCTCCATCGACACTGGCATTTGGGAAAGGAAAGCTGCTGCATTCCTAGCAAGGAGTACCACTTATTTTCCCCAAACCTGTGCCCTTCAATGGAATACAGAAATTTAAATCTGTCCCCAGCCCATTGAGAATTCAAGTGTTTTTCAAGGAGATAGAGGACAACATTAAAATCTCATGTCTCTCCTTTGCCAGGGGTGAGATGCTCTGGCATTTAAAGGTCCTGGAGACAGCTCCAGGCCTGGAATGCAGAGGAGAGGCAGGAATGGGCACAGCGGCTCTGTTTGTCTGCACCCAGAGCACTGCCAGTCCCAGGGGCGTGCCACACCCCTGGGCTGCAGCTGGACAGAGCAGGCCCTGCGGCCGCGGTGCCACCAGGCTCTGTCCCACTGTCCCGAGGCTGTGGCATCCTGCCTGCTGGAGAGCTGGTGCCCAAAAGGCCTGAGAGGGCTGGGAAATGCTACATAACTGATGATTTTTAATATCAGAATAATGAAACCAAGCTGAGAAGTATTAATCTTTTTAAAAATGTAAAGAACCAGGGCTCTGTTTCCATGGCAAACCACATCCTGCACATGATCTATCACCTGGGGATTACGGTGGCATGGTAAATAGAGGGGTAAATACAGGAGAGAGGCACTGTTCTGCTCTCGGCAGATACAAGCCATGCTGCCAGTACAAAAGCATAATGGCATTTTCTAGATCAGCCTCCTCAAGCCATCCACGTTTCTATGCTTTTCCCTGCCTTTTCCATGCAGGTTTCCTCTGCCTCTTGGCTGTGCCCCAAGGCAGCCCTAGATCCCCTGGTCAGCTGCAGACCCAGCACCCCTCTGCAGCAAGCAGGCTGGTCCACCACAGCCACTGGTTTGTGTCAGCAGCACAGGTTGTTTGGATCAGTTTTTCATACCCTCCCTATCCAAGCAGAAAGCAAAAATCCTGCCTAAACCCCTCCCAACTTCCAGGAGTTTGCAAACCCCTGCTATAAATAGACCTCTAATAGGAGCTGTAATAGGATACAATTTATTTCCAGATCTGATGGGCTGACCTTCATCATCACTCGAGGCTCTACTTGTCATGAATTATGGGCAATTCACTCACTAGTGGAAATAAATTGTATTACCAGTGCTCAGTATCATGTCGTCCGCACAGCACACGGGGGTGGCAGCTCCTCCCCGGACCAGCCTCCCCCAGAGCCCCTCCCTGGGGAGCCCCTGCCTGCTGGGCTGGGCAGGGACCCAGAGCTGGGTTTGGGAGGTGCCCCTCGAGGGTCTGAACAGCTGCTGCCCATGTCACCAGGCAGGGACACGCCCGAGCCTCGCTGCCCTTCACTGTCACTGCCCCCACACTCTGCACAGTCACTATCCCCACACACCTTCACAGTCACTGTCCCCGTCCCCACACACCTTCACAGTCACTGTCCCCCCACACCCCTGCACGGTCACTGTCCCCACATCCCTGCATGGTCACTGTCCCCCCACACACCTTCACAGTCACTGTCCCCCCACACCCCTGCACGGCCACTGTCCCTACACACCTTCACCGTTACTGTCCCCCCACACCCCTGCACGGTCACTGTCCCCACACACCTTCACTGTCACTGTCCCCACACACCTTCACTGTCACTATCCCCACACACCTTCACAGTCACTGTCCCCACATCCCTGCACGGTCACTGTCCCCACACACCTTCACTGTCACTGTCCCCACACACCTTCACTGTCACTATCCCCACACACCTTCACTGTCACTGTCCCCCCACACCCTGCACAGTCACTGTCCCCCCACACCCCTGCACGGTCACTGTCCCCCCACATCCCTGCACAGTCACTGTCCCCACACACCTTCACTGTCACTGTCCCCCCACACCCCTGCATGGTCACTGTCCCCCCACACCCCTGCACGGTCACTGTCCCCCCACATCCCTGCACAGTCACTGTCCCCACACACCTTCACTGTCACTGTCCCCCCACACCCCTGCATGGTCACTGTCCCCACACCCTGCACAGTCACTGTCCCCCCACACCCCTGCACGGTCACTGTCCCCCCACATCCCTGCACGGTCACTGTCCCCCCACACCTTCACTGTCACTGTCGCCCCACACCCTGCACAGTCACTGTCCCCACACACCTTCACTGTCACTGTCCCCCCACACCCCTGCATGGTCACTGTCCCCACACCCTGCACAGTCACTGTCCCCCCACACCCCTGCACGGTCACTGTCCCCCCACATCCCTGCACGGTCACTGTCCCCCCACACCTTCACTGTCACTGTCGCCCCACACCCTGCACAGTCACTGTCCCCACACACCTTCACTGTCACTGTCCCCCCACACCCCTGCACAGTCACTGTCCCCCCACACCTTCACTGTCACTGTCCCCCCACACCTTCACGGTCACTGTCCCCACACCCTGCACGGTCACTGTCCCCCCACACCTTCACGGTCACTGTCCCCCCACACCTTCACTGTCACTGTCCCCCCACACCCCTGCACGGTCACTGTCCCCCCACATCCCTGCACGGTCACTGTCCCCCCACACCTTCACTGTCACTGTCCCCACACCCTGCACGGTCACTGTCCCCCCACATCCCTGCACGGCCACCATCCCCACACTGTTCCTCTCCAGCAAGAACCCCAGAGGCGTCCAGAGGGGAATAAGGACACGGTGGGGACGAGGGGGAGCAGGCTGGGCCCTTCTCCTGCGGGTTCTGGTCCGTGCTGACCAGAGGAGTTCGACTGCCCCCTCTGCCCAGCGACTCCACACGGGTAATGAGATCAGGAATCATGAGAAAAGGGGTCACTGCATCCACCAGGTGCGGCTAGGATCAATACAAACAAAAGCAGTAAATACCAAAGAGCCATGGAAGCGCTCCAAGCCGAGGCTGCGCTGCCGCGGGGGAGCACAGCCCCTGTGCCAGCCTGTCCCCCCAGCCACCCCCTTGCACTCCAGCATCTGCTCGTTCTGCCAGAGCCTGGCTCGTGGGGGAACAGATGTGCACAGCTATTCAACAAGCACCGAACGCTGAACCAAAGCAGCTCTGTGAGAAAGCAGCCTGTGTGCTCCCGCTGGGCTGCTGGAGCCCGCAGGAGCTGCCCCGCTCCCAGGGCCGAGCCCCGGGGCTGGGGGCTGCCCCGGGGCTGGGGGCTGCCCCCACCCTGTGCCGGTACAGCCCGCTCCCGGGCAGTGCTGTGCTTGCCCACGCGCGCACAAAAAAGGGTTTCTTGAGCTGTGCACTGATGAGCTCCTGCTCAGCTCGCGTCAGAGATGAGCTCATGGTCTGTGCTACACAAGGAACCCATCAGGCAGGAATTCATTATTTCATAGTAAAATATGTGTACCTGGAATTCTCCTTAAAAAAACATGAACAAGCAGCTCAGACTTGCTGAAAACAGCAATCCCACTCTTCCCCACCCCCTTTTTCCTCGGTGCATCCTCATCCCTGCCTACATCACAAAAATTCACTAATGGCAACAGTCTGTATCAGAGTTTATCAACAATTTGTCAAGGCCCAGTACAACCAGTGGTCACACAGAATATAAATTATAATCCATGGCATCGAACAATCAGCCATCCACTAACACACAGGCCCCTGTGGCCCTGACAGGATGTGAAGCCTTGAGGTAAGTTTTATTTGTTTCAAAAGTTGCTCCAAACTACAATGGAGCAACTGCAATGCAAACTACAGTCGCCTTTTAGACTAACATTCTTGTACAACCTAGTTCAAGCTTATACAAGAGTCAGATTCCAGGTAAGACCAACTTGCTGTTTCTTCAGGAGATTAATTGAGATTCTTCCACGCTGATTTTTCCACAGCACAGAAAGCAGCAGCAAAACCATGCCACACAAAATGGCACAGAGCAGCTCTAACACTGAGCGTCCTCCCAGCTCAGCCCCACTCTGCAGGGTGCAGGAAACCTGAACAAGGGGGTGGCTGGTGGCCCCCGTCAGGGGAAGTGATCCCTTGGGCCTCTGAGCAGCCAAGCTATGCCCTGAAAGCCACGTGGGGAGCCCTTTGTGGGGATTCTACTGGTTTCTCATCAAACACAGTGAGGGGTCTCTGCACCCTTTCCGGGGGCTCTGCAGGGTGCACCTGCCTCTGTGGCACACAGGGGATTTTCTAGGAAAAGGATATTGATGTGGGGGCTGCAGAGGTAAGCAAGAGGCTCTGAGGATCTCCTGGGCACCCACGTTGAGGCCAGGGGGGACACAAAGGACACTGCAGGCAGATTCATTTCCAGAGGTTCCATGTTCTCCTAGGAGCTGGCGTGGCCATGCTGGGTGATAGTGCCCCTGTTCCCATGCCATACAGGCAAGACCCCCCGGTCTTTGTTGCAAAAATCTCCCTTTGTTTGGAATGATTTAAATAGAGTAAAAAGAACAGTTTATTTTTAATAATAGATGATTATTGTTCATAAATCAAAATTACATCACAATTATTTTTGCAGAAAGCTCCTTACCCAATACATGTTTTTCAAGCAGGAAGATAGTACCAGGGTATTTCTCCTATTTTTCCTGTTTTCCCAGCTGCAGATGCACAGTGAATCCTAATTAAAACCTTTAAGTCTTATTCCATTTACAACAAGGAGTGTATCATTTTTCTTTTAGCTTTTTTTAATACAGGGTCTCAATGCCCATTACAAAAATTCCAATGCATCTTTGAAGTTAGCAGCTAATTATATTTCTCCAAGTTATATATCTGGAGTTCTAGATGGGGAAAAGGCAATTACTTTTTCTCTCATTTAGCATAACAATCTCTGAAGCTTTACTGGCGCTCCAGTGAGTCATGCTATAGATCAGAGCCCGGGCTGGAAAGAGGAGGAATTTGGGGGGAAGGCAGGGTGCTTGCTCAGCTCTTCCGGGCTCTTTCCCTTGTTAGCACGCTCTCCCCACCAGGACACTCACTAATTGTTTGTGGAATGACCGCGGTGCTTTTTGCCGGGGCAGCTTTGCCGGGGAGGTCATTCAGCACATTCATTACAGGGCACCTGCTCGCGCTGCTGGAGCAAAGGGTCTGTCAGCATTTTCCAGGAGTTTATAACTTGGCTGCAAATGTTTGTGTGGAGCTGAAAATTGTTGCATGATTTCTCCCGGGCAGAAAGCGGCTGGTTCAGCCCGTTTGTTCCCGTGTCGCCTTGCCCAGGTGCTGTTGGCAGCGCTGCTGGCACCTGTGAGCCCCTGCCCGCCCGGCTGCGGGAGCTGGGATGGGGATTGCTCTGTGCTCTGCAAGGAAAAATCCCTCCCCGGCTCTGTCCATCTGGGCAGGGCAGGGACAGAAGGATGGCTGCTGGGCAGCACTGGGGCACAGGGCTGGGAGACACCCCAGCGGAGTGGCAGGGACACCGGGCAGCCCGTGTAGGGACATCGGGTGGACTGCTGGCCACGGGAGCCTTGACCTTTGTGAGCTGAATTGCTCTGAGCTTCATTTTAACACTCCTCAGCCACCTCTTCGGAAGGATCTATTATGCTTGGAGAATCTTGCCTCTTTCTCTGAACTTTAAAATGTTTCCAGAAATCGGTCTGGAATTTGTGCAAAAGCCCAGAGATGTGTGTTTGGCCAAGCTTTGATACCCTAATTGTCCCTGCATGACAAGGAGTTTTGTAGGTTTCCTGCTCATAAAGGCCACACCTGTGATTACGTGAGGAAAACAAACCAAAACAAAACACCAAAACCAAAACAAACAAAAACCCCCCAGAAAAAATAAATTCCCTTGCACACGCTGGAACAGGGGGAGAGACCAAAGCTGGTTCCCAGCTGGTTTCCAGCCCAGTGCCGTATTTCTACCCTAGGATGGGTAACACCACACTGCTCCACACCAGCAGACAGCCACTCACTCTCCCTGGCAGCTGATTTACTCCTTCAGCTTCTGGATGCGTTTTGTTGCTGAGGCAGTCCTAGAGCACTGACTGTTTTCCCAGACTTGTCTGTGGCACTGACAGCAGAAGCAAAAGGATGGAAAAGCCTTCAAATGAAAGGAGCCCAGAACCGGTGCAGATAGCTCTGTTGGCATTGGGATTGTTTTGATTTCCTGCAAACTCTCGCCATCCTTACAAACTGAGGAAATGCTGGTGGCCTGAGGACCAGGCCACTGGCTTTCCCTGCCACAGGGCTCACTCCCTGGCTCAGCCCGTTCTCTGCCGGGAGCTGTGGTGCCAAGCTGCTCTTTGTAGGGCTGTCCCTGCCCCTGGAGTGCTCCGGAGCCCGCTCTGCGCCCAGCCCAGCCGCGGCTGTGCAGGGAGCAGTGGAGGAACCCTCGGGCACCCCGAGCCGGACACAGCCAGCGCCCGCGGTGCCCCAGCCCTGCTGTAGTCTGACGCTGTTGAGCCAGGGACGGGCGAAATGACTCGTACGATTTCAGAAGGCAAATGAATGTTTATTCAAAGGTACTTCTCTCTTTTATAGAGAGCATCGTGAACATTAATTCCATTGGTCTTAGAGTAAAAACATTTCACCTGATTGGTACACTGGACTCGGGTCAGTGTGCTAGAACAAATCTATAAACAATGTGAACGGAAAGCAAGATAATAGATTGTTTACATTCCTGACGGACTTTTCTCCAGCCTTAGCCTGGCAGAAATCTTTCTCTTTTTCTCTCTGACTGAACTGAGAATATCCACGCAGTCAGCGAGGATGGGGCAGCCCACTCCCCTGGCAGCGCTGAGCCCAGCGGGGGCACGGTGCCCAGCGCAGGGCAGGGAGCGGCCGCGGCGCCGGCTCGGAGCCGTCGGAGCGCTCGGGCCGCGACACCGAGACACTGCTGCTGGGGAACCTGTGCGAAATTAAATTCTCCACTTGGCTGGTCCGGGTGACTTGGCTTTGCTCTGCTGACTTGTTCCTTCATTATTTTTTTGGCCGATAACTGACTGCAAGCTTGTCTTGTCTGTTTAATACCAGCACAGCAGCTCCAGGAGAGGCTCAGGCTTGTCAGTCTCGCCGAGCGCGCACTGTATTGCTCTCCCCACTTCATTTACTTCATGGACAGGAGGGGAAAAGCCTCGAGGCGCTGCAGAGCTTGGCGGCTGGGATGGAGGACTTCTCTGCAGGCTGGGTGCAGCCCCCTAGAGCAGCCTTGGGCAGGGCAGGCTGGGGCACAGGGACACCTGCACATTTCCAGGGGACACTGGCACTTGGATGGGGCCAGGCAAGCTAAGGACAGTAATTATTAAGATTAATCTCTCCCTCACACCTTGGAGCATGCTGAGGAAATCTCCAGGCAGCCTTGCAGCCAGGTTTGCAATGGACTTGGCTGTTCTTGCTCTGTGCACCTGTGGCTGCGCTGGGAGGTGGCTGCCGGGGACAGAAGAGGTTCTGCCCAGGTTTCCCCTGGACCTCCTCCCCATGCCCTACTGTCCTACACGGGCTAATGCATTTAGGGGAGCACAAGGGTCCTGAGCCACACGCCCAGGCAGATGCAGCTGCACCTCTCCTGGTGTTTTTGCAGCGGGGACAGAAGAGGGATCACCCCAGTCCCCCAGGACGGCTCTTGCCTCGAGGACAGGGTGCCTGCACTCAGCTGCAGAGCCAGGGCAGCTGGGGCCTTGGAGTAAGGCTTAGCAAACACAGTTGGTTTTTGTTTAATTAACAGCAAGCAGAGAATTTAAAGACTGGGTTTTCTCCAACCTGTGATAAATTAACCTCCTCCTTGCTCGGAAGGACAGGAATGCTCCAGATCAATGATCTTACTGATGCCTGGCTTCGCCTCCTTCAGAGGGAGAAAGGGACAGAGAGCATCAGCCCCTGCCCCTGCCGCTGCCTTTGGGGCAGCGAGTGGAGTGACTGTGGGTAATGATGATGAATGGCATGATTAAAGCTGGAACTCAGACCTACAGCTGGAATTTCAGACCCTGTTCACAGAATAATCCAGCTCCTACTGTGCAATTCGGGGGCACTTAGAGTGCAGCTGGAGATAGTGGGGTGCTCCAGGCAAACCCCCTGACAGACGGACACCCCTGACTCACGCTGGGTTCAAGGGACCAGAGGGCTCCTGTCCCCTCGTCAGGCTCGGTGCAGAGCTACTCCCAGTGTGGCTGTGGCCATGCCAAGGGTGCCAGCATCCTGTGACAGCCACCAGAGGAAATGTGGGCACCCACGGGTGGCATGTCCCAGAGCAGGGAATGCTGGATTGCTGCTTTTGTCCCTGTGGATCCTGGGCAGAAAATAAGTCCTTGTTTGGTGGTTTTTTTGTTTTGTTTTGTTTTGTTTTGTTTTGTTTGTTTGTTTGTTTGTTTGTTTTAATTTTGTGCATTTAATAAAAACTGGTAGATTTATAATTTTCTCAGAAATCACACAGGCACATCTGCAGCTCTGCCTGAGCAATGCTGGGCCTTGGCTGCAGTTTTTGCTTCTCTAAACTCCTTCTTTAAATGTATTTTTATACAGCAGTGTTGACCTTTTCTGCCAGCCCCTGTGGAGCGAGGTTGTATCTTGTGTAAAAGTCATATCAAATGGGCCACAAAAAATCACTCTTGCCTGATTAAAATGAATAGTCTAGACAACGTGTGCATTTTCCTTCTGTGTCGTTAGCTTTGTGTGAGAGCTTGCAGCAATCAGGGCTTTTATGGGAGAAACACAGCTACAGGTACAGCGAGCTGCCTTAGCGGATACTAATTACAATCCCTGTAAGGATTGATTTGCAAAGAAAATTTCTATTGCCTCAAGGACAAACGTTTGTGCAAATCATATTATTGTGTATGAGAAATTGGTAACACTTTATGAAATGGTTCATTTATAAATACTTTACTATTTATTAAATCAAATAGTCTTATAACAATCCTTTTGCTAAGTTAAAATATCATAAGTGTTCTGGTTTTGCATTATTTCTGTGCTATAAAGCTGGCTGCTAGGGCTTGGCTGGCGTCACCTGTTATTGTTTCTGCAGTTTGTAACATCCCATGCCTGACACTGTGGTGTCCACACACAGTGCTGGTGTCAGAGCAGCAGCTCCCCTCAGCATCTCCTCTCACTTTCTTCATTTGGACCTGACATTCTAGAACAGCATAATTTTGAAATTGCCTGTGTCCTTGAGCGTGGGGTTTGACTGTGGCAAATAACACAAACTGTCCTCCTTGCGTGTTTGGCTCATGCAGTACAAGAAGTGGGTGTCCAGCTGTCACCTGTGGCACCAGCAGATCCCTGATCCACCCAGCAGGACATCCAGCTGCTGTGTGGAGGAGGATGAGTGTCCTACATCCCCAGATCTGGACCTTTCCAGAGCAGGTGGGAAGCATTCTGTGCTGCCTCCAAAGCACTAGGCCCACTCAGACAAGGTTCTTGTGGACAAGCCAGCTGCATGCCAAGGTCGGGGGCAGCACTCCACTCCTGGTTCAGATCTTCAAGGGCCCAGTGGGTCAGGAGCTGCTTTCCCATTTTCCTATGGGAGCACTGTTTGCAGTCCCACGGCGCCTGGTGCTGTACCCAGGCTGGCACTGCCCCACCTCCGACACAGCAACTGTTCCAGTCCTGTTTCGCATTTTGTCTGGAGGAATTGGAAGAGGAAGGAGCACTGCCGTGCCTGCCAGGCGTGCGAGGGGGCAGTGCTCACCCTGGGTGGCGCCTGCAGCCAGGGAGATGGGCAGGAGCAGTGGTCACACCTGTCAGTAACCAAATACCTGTTGGTCCTGCACCATCCTGGTGCTGCGCCAGCACTCCCAGGCTGACTGGGTTCATTCCTACTCTGAGAAGTTGCCCTTGCCTTCCAAAATTCCTGTCTGCTCTAGAAAACAAGCAGACAAGACATCTCTACTGAGCAAGAATTTTCTCTTGAATGTCCTCCCTGTAATTTATGTCGCCGCTCACTTCGCTGCCTGCAGCAAAGCCCATGAATGGTGGCAGTTTGTGACACAGCTGAAGGCTCCTCTAAGGGCAGCTCTCCGCGCCTCCAGCGTGCTGACTTTGGAGGCGTTTGCTGGCGTGGTGAGGCTCAGCTTCCCCCTCTGCTTCCCAGGCTCCAGAGCCTAGTCCTTCCTTTGGCTGCCTCTGCTGCTGCCGTGGCAATATTTTCTCCCCCATCGTGGTAATCATGCAATGGTCTCTGAGAACAGCAGGAGAAGCTGTGCCTGGTAGATGCATAAAAGGTAAGATGAACTACATGTCATAAAACTTTTAAAAGTTCCTTTTTTGTGTTTGTGCGGGGGTTATTTTATATGGCTTTTGATATGAAGCTAAAATTGCACATCAAAAAGGATAATGCATCTTTAAGCTGTTACAATGACTTCTAAATTTTTCATTTAATGTCAGTGAGGAAAAAACCCCTCAGTTGGCTGAGTTACTTTGGTGAGATGGCTGTTTCATTCCATAAAGTGTCTGCAGTGGATTTGAACAGTAGGAAATCCAAGGGTGATAAATAGCTATTTCTAAGTAAATTTCATGCAATTGCCCTTTGGTTAAAGTCTTTCCTCTCAGCACTTTCCTGTGCACATAGCCCAACTAATAATATTCAGGAGCAAGTGCTTTCCAGTGTGACAACTGATTGCACTTTGAAGCAGTAAATGGCTGATTTCATAATTGGTATAATTTTTCACAAGTACCTGAATGTCATATACAGAAAGAATAAGCAACCTGGACTTAATACGGGAGCTTTTTCAATTCTCCTAAAAATCAATAATGTATTAAACCCCTCTAACTGATTAAAATAATGTGAACCCTGAGTAGGTTTTGTGAGGAAGGCAGGTTTCTTCAAGGGTGGCAGATTTATGGCAAAAGGGTTAATACATGGGGAGAACAGGGATACGTTACAGATGGAGTCCGTTTTCCTAATTAAACTTTTATCAAGATTTTCCCGGTTTGAATTGTTTCACTTAGCATGATGGGAAGGAGCATTTCCTTTGGTGTTCAGGGCACCTACTGCCTTTCCTGCAACACCAAGATCTCTGTCCTCACGGAAGGGGTGAGGATTACGAGAAGAAGAAAAATGGGATCCATTATGAGAACAGCACGCTGGCTCTGGAGGGTCCTGCTGCCCTGCGGCAGGAGGGGGTGCGGGCTTTTCGGGCTGAGCTGCCCTGCTGTCAGCGCTGGCTGTGTCAGCACCCGAGCCTGGGGCACAGCACAGGGCCAGCCTGGGGAGGAGGTTGCTGTGGGCGCTGTCCTGGGGCGTGGGGGGCACCTTCATGCCCAGGGGCCTCTGTGCATGGAGGAGTTCAGTTAGCATCACAGAGAGGTGGATGTGACTGCAGAGACACAGAACACAGAGCCTCTCAGCAGGACGCCAGCAGGAGGGCTTTTATTCCGCCCAGGATCTCATGATTTCTTGAAATCCTTTCATGCTATTGTGGAGAAACATCTGAGGCTCTTTTGAGAGAATATTTATAAAGCTAAAGCACAGATGCAGCCTGATGGCAGGGATGTGCAGGTGGCCCGGGCACAGGTGGGGATGAGGGTGCGGAGGGCAGGTGAGGGGAGCGGGCACCTGGCACCTGGGTGGGTGTCTTGGGTGCAGCAAGAGCCACCAGCCCTTGCTGGCAGCTGCAGTGTGGGTGCGGCCAGCACCGGGGGCTCGGAGCAGGGGGATGTGCATGAACCCTCGAGGGAAGATTGAGAAACAAGATCACTCGTGTTAAAGTCTGGGCAAGCTGCTGCAGCACGGAATCGTGCCAGTCCCCAGCACCGTGGGCATCTGCCAGGCCTGGCGAGGTGGCACCAAGGCTCCCCTGCCTGGGGAAGCCACGTCCCCACTTGCTCTCACACTGGCAGGGAGTGCACGTCACTGCCAGACCTGACCTGGCATTTTCCCCAGGAAGAGTGCACTCCTTCCCAGGGGATCATGGGCAGGTGGGTTGAGGAATCTATTTAAACTTCTCTCCTCAAGATCATGATCAGACATCTTAAGCTCTGCATTATTCACGTTTGTCTGTTGTTTCTAACTCATTTCCTATTTTCCAGCTGAGGGACTCTGCCAGAAGCACTCTTTGCCAAAGATTAAAACAATTTAGGAAGCAGACACCCAATTCCTTTCTTTGGATAGTAGGCAAATTGGATATCTGTGAGAAGCAAGCAAATTTTATTATCAACAGATAGTTTGCTACTTAACTACCCTTAATAATCCCCCAGTGTTTGCAGGTGTTTGTTAGCTGTCCTGAGCCACAAGGCACACGTGGCACATGCCCTGCCGTGGTGCCGTGCCCAGCCTGTGCCTGTCCCTGCAGGACACTGGCAGCCCAGGAGGGCAGCGAGGGGAGCAGGTACAGTGGCAGCAAAGGGCTGGAAAGCAAAGGTACCTGCAGCAGGAGGAAGAGCCCGACACAATGAGCTACCTGGGAGCTCTGGCTCCACGGCCTGTGCTCTGCCCATCTCCAGTGCTTATACTGAGGCTGTGGGACACAGGAAATCACATTGATGTCATTAGCTGTGGCTCTCCTCGGTTCCTATCAAAATAGCTGTTTTAAATGTAATTATCACTAATTTGGGAAAATGCGCCATTAGATGTGTGAATTTACTGGCTAATGGATGCACACGGCAGATCACAGTGGCTGGGCTGTGGGATAACCAAATTGGAGCCATTTCTCAGCCTGCTAAGCAGGTTCCCAGGGGTGGGTTTCAGTACCTGGCAGTGTCTCAGGTGCTTTCCCTATAGGTCACCTGGGACTGGGGCTTCCTCCCATGGAAGGTGCACATCCTGCCTTGCCCAGCGTGTTTGGGGTGGTGCAGGAAGTTCTGCAGGAGTCCAGGGAGACAAAGGGGATGGCTCTTAAAATTATACAAGGATCAAAAAAAAAAAAAAAAAAATCATGGAGTCATTCATCAGGATTGCTGTAGTTCTTGACCACATAGTCAATGATTTATTTAATCTTAATATATTCCACAAAGAGTCCCCATATTTCCATAAATATGTCATATCTGCCTAATACATAGTAATGAACCTGCTCCAAGGATAAATAAATAAGATCTAAGCTCAGAAAGCTAATGTTTATCAAAGGGAGATATGGAGATATTGAGTCCTTTAAAGTACCATTCTTCACAGCAATCACAACCAAGTTTGGCAGTTTATCAGGTGTCGAGTCAATTAGAAGTCCCGGGGGCTCGGGCCGGTGCAGCAGGGCTGTGACACACGAGGGGCGTGGGCTGGCCAGGGCACAGCCGTGAGGGGTCAGACCTGCAGGGACCCCGCCAGCCTGCCCTCCACGGGCACCACGAGCTGCCAGCAGCCTGAAGGATTGATCCAGAGAGACTCGTGGAATCACTGGGGCTGGAGAAACCCTCTAAGACCATCCTGTCCGACCCAGCGCTGCCAAGGCCGCCACGAACCCATGTCCCCAAGTGCCACACCTGCACGGCTTCTAAATCCTGCAGGGAAGGTGACTCCACCCCTGCCCTGGGCAGCCTCTGCCAATGCCTGACCACCCTTTCCCTAAAGAAACCGTTCCAAACGCCCAATCTAAACCTCCCCGTCACGCTTTGAGGCTGTTTCCTCTTGTCCTGTCCCTACTCCCAGGGAGCAGAGCCCAACCCCTCAGCTGCCAGGAGCTGTGCAGAGCCACAAGGTCACCCCTGAGCCTCCTTTCCTCCAGGCTGAGCCCCTCACCGCTCCCTCAGCCCCTGCTGGTGCTCAGCCCCATCCCAGCTCCACTGCCTGACTCTGGACACGCAGTCTTGTTTACAGCTGCTGCTTGCAGGTAGGGGTTTCATAAGAGGGACTTTTAGATTTCACATATGGAAGAATTTGCTGATTGTTGTTTTAAGAATTGTCTATTATGAAAAAAAAACCTGAAATAGTTTTAAGCAGGAAATTTGACTTGGACTGTTTTAATTTATCTTATTCCATTTTTCCATGGAGTTACATACAGCTGTGCATAACATGATGTAATATGCTAATGTAAATATTTTCTTTAAAATGCATTGAAAATACCTAAAAATGTGGCTGCAAAGGGAAATAACTAATTTTTATAGGTTGCATCTTCTAAATCTTATTTTCTATAGCAAAGTATTTAATGCCTTTTTTATAATTAGTTTGAAGTCAATAATAATAGAATATTCTGATTATGTCAATATGACATGTAATATTATGCACTTCTCTACTATTATGCATATTATGACATGACTTGACATGATATGACAGGTCACATTATGCACTACTACTGATGTCATAAAATAATGTAAAAGTAATGAAAACAAATTTTGAAATGAAAAAATGTAAAAGGAATTAATGACTTTTCCTAAGAGAAATTCCAAAGAAATCTTTTTCCTTCACATTTCTAAGTCTGCTTCGCTGGGTTACTCCACTCTTCCTCAGGTAAAACCTTTCATTCCTCATCCTCAGCTTTGCTGTCTGCTTTTTGCTTTGTTCCCCCACAGCAGCAGATTGGTGTTGGCTTTTGCAGCCTCCCAGGAGCTGCGTGTCAGCAGCGCACAGCGGAAACCTGGAGCTGGGGCATGTGTCCTGGCACACCCTGCGACCACCTGGGTGACAACGACCCCGGCTGGCGCTGGACTGGCACATGCTCCACTTGCGAGCACCCGTGTGAAGCACACAGCGTGCTCATCCTGATCTGTATCCATTTTTACCGGGATAATTCCCACCTCCCAGAAACACAGAAGAGTTTGGGAAACATTTACAGCGGGTTGCTGTTGAGCTGGGTGCTTGTGAGCCCGAGCCTGCCCTGTGCCTGTGGCCGATGGAACAGCAAAGGTGCGGGTTCCCCACGCAAATCACGGAGAAAACGTGGCAATATCGGTAGGCAGGTGGGAGTTTCCGTGGCCTGGAGAGCAAAGCAGGAATCCAACATGGGCACTGGGGACTGCAGGCTGTGCTCGATATTCTCCCACAGCGGCTGGGATTCGGATTCATTTTTAATGAAACGCTTTTTGCTACAATCCTACAGCAGCCCCAAATGGTGGCAGGCAAGAGGACGCCAGGTGGAAGATCTGCTCCCTCCTCGCCTGCTCCCCGAGTCCCTCTGCGAGGGAAACCCGCGACGGCCGCGGGGAGCAGCGGGGACAGGGCCGGGACACCGGGCGGGGGCGAGGGCTGGCGGCCGGGGGTGGCCGCGGAGGGACGGAGCCAGCGCTGGCAGGTGGCGTGACAGAGGGAAGGGGCAGCGGGGGTGAGCCGGGGCAGGACAGGGAGGGTGAGCAGGGGCAGGACAGGGAGGGTGAGCAGGGACAGGGCAGGGTGAGCAGGGACAGGACAGGGAGGGTGAGCAGGGGCAGGACAGGGAGGGTGAGCAGGGGCAGCGGGGGTGAGCAGGGACAGGGCAGGGTGAGCAGGGACAGGACAGGGAGGGTGAGCCGGGACAGGACAGGGTGAGCCGGGGCAGGACAGGGAGGGTGAGCAGGGGCAGGGAGGGTGAGCCGGGGCAGGACAGGGAGGGTGAGCAGGGACAGGACAGGGTGAGCAGGGACAGGACAGGGAGGGTGAGCCGGGACAGGACAGGGTGAGCAGGGGCAGGGAGGGTGAGCAGGGACAGGACAGGGTGAGCAGGGACAGGACAGGGAGGGTGAGCAGGGACAGGACAGGGTGAGCAGGGACAGGACAGGGAGGGTGAGCAGGGACAGGGAGGGTGAGCCGGGGCAGGACAGGGAGGGTGAGCAGGGGCAGGACAGGGTGAGCCGGGACAGGGCACTGGGGGTGGGCCGGGGCAGGGCAGCCCGGTCTCTGGACCTGTGCCCACTGTAGTGCCACAGCCGGGCTGCTGCCCGCGGGGTCGGGCAGAGGCTGAGGGGTGCTGGTGGCACTCTGCCTTACAAAGCGGACATCTCTTTCCTGGCTTGGCTTCCACGCTCCGGGGCAGCAATGCGGGACTTACTGGTGGGTGCCAGGCCTGTGGGATGGCCCCTGACTGGCCGCACTGGGGCCACTGGGGAGGCAATGTCCCCTCCCTAGCTCGGCCTGCCTCGCCGGGGCGGTGCTGCTGCCAACTGCCTGCCCAGGTGAGAGACCCTGGTGACACCGGCAAGGTCACCCAGGGACCTCCGCAGTGTCATCCTCCAACGGAAATGCCATTTTTCATCTTTCAGAGCTGCTAGAGGGCTCAGAAGGAAGGCAGCTGATGGCTGAGGGCACCGCCGCTCGGACAGGCCGGCCCCGGCTCCCAGCCCTCGCCCGCTCACGGTGGGCTCGGAGCCCCCCGCAGCCCCCACCCTGCTCCTCGATGGCTGCGGGCTCTGGCCGCTGACCGGGGGCTGCCGGGCCGGGGAGAGCCCAGCGAGAGGCCCTGGAGCGTGCGGTGGGTGGGAGCCCCGGTTCCAGGGGTCCGGAAAGGTGCGGTGGGTGGGAGCCCCGGTTCCAGGGGTCCGGAAAGGTGCGGTGGGTGGGAGCCCCAGTTCCAGGGGTCCTGGAAGGTGCGGTGGGTGGGAGCCCCAGTTCCAGGGGTCCTGGAAGGTGCGGTGGGTGGGAGCCCCGGTTCCAGGGGTCCGGGAAGGTGCGGTGGGTGGGAGCCCCAGTTCCAGGGGTCCTGGAAGGTGCGGTGGGTGGGAGCCCCAGTTCCAGGGGTCCGGGAGGGTGCAGTGGGTGGGAGCCCCAGTTCCAGGGGTCCGGGAGGGTGAGGTGGGTGGGAGCCCCAGTTCCAGGGGTCCTGGAAGGTGCGGTGGGTGGGAGCCCCAGTTCCAGGGGTCCTGGAAGGTGCGGTGGGTGGGAGCTCCAGGTCCAGGGGTCCGGGAGGGTGAGGTGGGTGGGAGCCCCAGTTCCAGGGGTCCTGGAAGGTGCGGTGGGTGGGAGCCCCAGTTCCAGGGGTCCTGGAAGGTGCGGTGGGTGGGAGCCCCGGTTCCAGGGGTCCGGGAGGGTGAGGTGGGTGGGAGCCCCAGTTCCAGGGGTCCTGGAAGGTGCGGTGGGTGGGAGCCCGAGTGCCGGGAGCTGGGCAAGTGCTGCTCCTCGCCAGCCGCTCCACCTGCCCTGGGCTGCAGGGGAGCTTGCAGGCGGGAGGGGGCCTGGAGGGACCCCCCAGCCGGGGAGCAAGAACTGGGGCTCAGCTCTCTGTCCCCCGGCCCCTCCACGCCCCTCTCCGGCCGCGGCAGCGCAGCCCCGGGGGAAGTCACCGGTGTTCCGTGAATGCAAATGAACGGGGTTCGGTCCAAATTGCATTTCCTCTCCTCGTATGGAGTGTGACGGCACATTAAAGCCTATAATATTCCGCTGCTGCTCTTTTGCATGATTTTTTAATTAAAAAACTATGGAGTAAACAAACATTCTGCTCCGGAGTAGCCCTGCGGAGACCCATCCACAGGCACATTCACAGCCCTCCACTTTTTCAAGAAAGTTTATATCTTAACAAAAAAAAAATAATAATAATATCACCCACCCTAACAGTTAGTATTGGGTAAAAGTTTGAAGTGAAAGGCAGCTGGCAACCTTCTCCAGCCCGTGAAATGATATTAACATTTTATTATTCTAAGGTGAGCTTTTTGAAACGGAATTTTAAATGTTACCCTGCTGTTCCAGAACACAAAAACCTTTAATTTTATGCAAATGAACAGCGAGGAGCTGAGCGCTTAATGTAAACGAACACTTTCTTTGTAGGAGAGGTTGGAAGGGAAAAAAAAAATTCCCAGGGATTCTTTAATTGCTGTCTGAAATTATGTAAATCCCAGCGCTAGGCAGAACGCAATTATCCCGTGCCCCTCTCTGCCAGCATTGCTAATGTCTAACAAAATATCGGTGGGTGACATTTAGTCGAGGTAATGCAAATGAGAATTAATTTTTTTCCCAAGACAAAGGGCAGCTAAAAGATCACCTCGTTCCTGCACGGAGGGGGCAGAGCGGGGGGCGAGGGCAGCGGGAACTGGGGCGTGGTGCTGGGGGCAGCGGGACCCAGCCCACAGCGCTCCAGCATTGCTTTCTCTTATTTCTTAGCGGGTTGGAGCCTGGGGAGCGAGACGGGTGATGGGGGGGAAGGTTGATTGTTTGTTTTTCTTTTTAATTCATGGTCATCCCAGCCCGAGGGCAGGGTGGGACCATGATTGAAACCCACTAATGGCTCTGGCTGGTGGTGGGCAAAGGCGGCAGTGATTTATCACCTCCCCGTGCTGATAACTAGCAATAATTCTATTAAATATTCAGAGTGAGGCTTTTGGAACACAATTATCAAACGGGGTTTGTTAGTGCAGAAATGCTCCTCGAGCACAAAAAAGGGCTGCGGGTGCAGGGAAGGAAATCCTCTGCGAAGGGCAGAATCTGCCCACAGTGTCACCCCAGGCTGGGGGACAGCTGATGGACAGCTTACCCTGCTCAGACGCTGGGGTGGCCCCAGTTCCTGCAGCATAAATCAGGAAAGTCATAAGGAGATTTTCCTCCTTTTCTCTTTTTATTTTTATTTTGGTTCTTGCATTTCAGAGCTCCCTTTGCTTCAAAGGCCATAAGAGCCTGTGACTCCACCAACCTTTTAAGTGGAAAAGGGAACCCCGGTGGAAGCTGCCGTGAGGCAGGGCAGGGCTGGGTGAACAGGGATGAAGGACGCGGCTATTCAGAAGGCTCCAGATCCGGGTAAGAAGTGCTCATGGAATTATCCTTTGAAATGTACACTTTGCAGGAAGGCCCTAGGGATCATCAAACTGAGGAGCTGGGCTGAGTTGCACCATCTGCTTGGGATTTAGGACAGGCAGAGCTGTGAAAATATGGATTCAAAGTACAGAGTAGCAGGAAATAGTTTCCCCTTGCCCCATCTTTCGGAAATTGTACCCAGCAAAGCTGGGTGGTTGGTGCCACTCGCATGCTGTGGTGCTCCCTGTGACAGGGCTGGGTCACTGGGGCCCAGCTGGGACCCCAAATACCAGACCTGCACCCTGGGCTTTGCTGCCTGGCACCAGCCCTACCTGAGCAAGGCTGCCCTGGCCAAGCTCGGGCACAGCCCCAGGCTTTGTGCTCAGTTCTTGCTGTATCAGCTTGCCGTGGTCTTGCTGCAGCAGGTAAGGGGACGATACCCTCGTGAAGCCCTGCACCTACGGGCTCTGCTGCTCACCAGCTGCCTGCTACTCACTCCACCATCCTGATCATGAGTTTAGGAGCTCCAGGAATGGATAAATAATCTGTTTCTCATTGCACTCCCTGTCCTCCAAGTTGCTGAAGCCGGTGTGCTGAGAAATGCATTCCCTGACACCACACCATGAGCACCAGCCTGCCCAGCCCCTCCCCAGCCATGCCAGGCACCCAGAGGGGCTGCACACGGGGGCAGTCCTGCAGCCAGGAACCCGCCAGGAGAGGAAGGTGAGGGTGCAGCTGCAGGCAGGAGCTGTCCTTCACCTGCAGGACCCTGCTGCCATCCAGACAGAGGCTGTCCTTGTCCTCTGAAAATTTATAATCTTTATAATCCAAGATTTAGACTCTTCAAAGCTTTATGCCTGTCTTTAACCTGTAGCATATGCATAGTCCCAATGGGATTTCTCATCTGCTAAGAGTTAAGCACGTCCATAAATCTCTGCAGGCTGGGGCCCAAGGCATTCCCACGCACACGCATTCCTGCGCTCACGCGTCATGGAACAGCCCCAGCATGGCTTGTGTCAGCACGGGGGCACACCGAGCCTGGCTCTGCTGCCAGCCTCCTCTGCATTTCTCAAGCGCTTTGGAGGCTGTGGGGGTGTTGAACTTCTGACACCACCTTTGGCAAATCCAGTCTCTGTGCCAGCATCTCCAGGAAGCAGGAGGGGGATAACAGCGGGAGGTGAGCTGAGCAGGGAGCAGCCGTGCAGGGAGCAGCCGAGCAGGGAGCAGCCGCAGACGCTGGAGTCAGAGTGGGAGCGGAGCAGAGCTCAGGAAAGCACTGGCGTGCCAGGTACTTGGCATGGAAAGGGAAGCACGCTGAAGGCTCGTGGTGCAGCAAGGCTCTCCCCTGCCTCCCTCCCCATGGACTGCTTGCTCACAGATGTGGCCAGGGCAGCGTGCGAGGACCCGGAGCAGCGTCTGCAGCTGCTCCACTCCAGCCCAGCTCATCTAGTGCAGCCTGCAGCCTCCTCTGTTGACACTCTCTTGTGGATTTGTCACCAGGTGCTATCGAATAAGCTTCATTTTCACCAGTGCAAGCTGGTCCAGTATGACCCGGAGCTAAGCTGATGGAAGAAACCACCAGATTTTCTGTAGGCTGTTAGAACTGGTAAAGTGCATGCCAGCCACAGTACATCCTCCTGACAGACTGTGCTTATGGGGTGATTGAATGTACCAGCACAGTTTTTTCAGGGCCTGGGCTATTAGATTCACTGTATGAATCTTCAAGCTTTCATTTCCATGTTGTAATTTCTGCCATCAAATGACAAAAAAAGAGGGAATGCATTTCACATTTTAAATCATGCCAGTGAAGCCCTTTTTTTCTCATCATGTAATGTTGTTTTAAGTCAGGTGATGTGACCTTCCACTAAACTCTTTCCACTTCATATCTGGTGTTTTCAATGGGAACAGATAAGACCTCTTTAATTCAGGGTTAGAAAATCCAGGCAAAGCTATCAAATGAGAAGCAGCATTTCGTAAATGTCTCGTGTTCTGCAGTATTCACTTTTTCGAGGGCGGAATTGCATTAATTTCCCTAAAGCCTCACCTGCCCAGGCAGGCAGTGGCCGTCAGCAGCCCCCGCACGCGGCTGTGCTCGGCTCAGCTGCTGTTTGCCCCAGCGGCCGCGCCCCCGGCAAAGCGCTGAGCGCAGCACGGCACCCTCGGAACTGACCCGGGCACTTAGCCTTTCTGAGGAATATTTATGGAAAGGTCAGCAAATGCTTTGTGACAGGACGCTGGCACATCCCTTACCCTCTCGTCTCCCACTCCCTGCCTCGCCCACGTGCCAAGCGCAGGGTGAACCAGGACTGGAGCTGCCTCGCGCCCGCGTTTGCTCCTCCGGGTCGCAGGAACGGCACTGCGAGCCTGGGACATTTTCCCAGCCATGTCCTGTCTGCTTCCAGGGGATGTTCCTGCATCGACCAGATGATTTCCCGTGCGCACCCACACCATCAGGGTTGTGCTGTGGCAAGCAAAGCCCTTCTTGCTGTGCCCAGCCAGGCCTGGCCGCAGCCTCTGCTGCTCAGTCCCCGTCTCTGCGTCACCACCTTCCCTCGCAGGCAAGCTTTGGGGAATGAGGACAGGAATGGGCAGAACCTGTTACTGCAGAGCACGGGGGCAGCAGGGTGTGGGGTGACAGCAGGATGGCTCCGTGCACTGACCGTAGCAGCACCAGCTGCCTTTTCCTGATGGCACCGGCTACCTCAGGCTCCAGAGCCAGCTGCACTCCCCCATCCTCTTGCCAGTGGTTTCTGGATAAACGTGCTTTTGCTGTGCTTGCCGTGACAATGCCCAGGCAGCCACAGCTCCCAGCATTGCTGCCCCATCTGCTGGCTCCAGCTTTGCCTCCCATCCCACTGCCAGCAGTGCCAACAGCCCAACCTGGCAGCTCCTACCTGTGAGGAAGCAGACAGACAGACAAACAGACAGAGCAGCAGCAGGAACCAATCACTCTAAACAGATTTACCAGCTAGAAAGTTTCTTGCGAGAAAATAGAGCAGTGAGGAGCACATGGTCTTGAGAAGGAAACAGGCTTACATCCCTGAGCCCTCCTGCCCTGGAATGGCCTGGGCTGCTAAGCAGATCAGAGCAAAACCCTCCTCTAGCTGGGTAATTCCGCCTCTTTCTGATAATCCGGTAACACCATTAATGGGGAGTCTGGCTCTAGGAGGGAGCTGTGATGGGAAAGCACTGCACCTCCACACACATGGCAGATTAAAAAGGACTTAATCACAGAGCAGCCACAATGTGCACTATGCGACATTATTCCTCGGAAATAAAATTTTACATACAGTCTATCTGAGGGCAGCACAAAATAAATACTTTAAAAATCTATGATTACTGTATTTTTTTTTTAATTTTATATTGGTGGCTCTTGCTCCAAAGGATTAGAGGGATAATTCCATTACAATTTAGTAACAAGATTAAAAGAGCCAGTTATCCATTTATGGGGGTCTATGAAAACGAGCAGTAGCTTCTGGAGGTCTCGGGCTCTGGGTAGGTGTATCACTCACATCACAGACACATCCAAATCAGGTTAAGGCACAGACAGGACATACCCGAGGTGAAAAGGTCTCTGGGGCCACCTGTCCTGGCTTTACTGGGAGAAGTGTTCAGGGGTTCACAGGGTGAAAGGACACAGATGGGGAGATGTCCTAGTGTGAGAGGTCACGGAGCAAAGGAGAAAGGCAGGAAGAACAAGGGGTGCTCTAGAGACAGAACTCTTAGAGCAAGGTCTGGGACACCATGGTTTTGTCATCTGTCCTATTGCTACAGCTGGGAGAGGAATTTGAGACAGCTTCCATGGCAAATTTAGTTTTGTCCTTTTCAGGAGCAAATTCCAAAATTCTTGAACTCTTTTTTCTCCACATTCTCTGCGATCTTCTGTCTGCAAATGAGTATGGTAGAAAGTGCAAACACAGGAGATGTGGAGGAAGGAAGCCCTTTAGCTGTGTTTGTGTCTGTGAGAATGCCCTGGTAGCGCTGGCCCAGCTCTGCCCCACAGCTTGGAAATCCCAGTCTGAAACCCCCTCACAAGAAAATAACAATTCTGTCAAGTTGCATGTGTGGGACAAGCATGAAACATCCAGGGTTAGAAACCGGCCATCATGGCCTTGTTGTGTGTATCCTCTGTACTGATTAACTGATTAATTGATATTTAATTGATTGCACTGTCAGAGCAGGACTTTAGCACGTGCTGATTGTCTCACTGGCTGTTGCTAACAAGGCTGAAGAGCAGTTAGTATAAATCCATAAGATTCATGCTTGCAAGAGATGCAGGAACTGCTTTGGAGGCAACAAAGACCCCAGTTCATGGTTCATGAAGCGCAGTGATCAGTCACACTCAGCAAGGTCCTTCTCCTTGCTTTTAAAATAATTGTTGAGAGACATTTAAATTTAGCTGATAACTGGGGGTGTCTTCATTTGGCTTTCCCAGCATGGCACTGGACTCAGCCCTGTTGGAAAGCTCCTCTGGAGCACTGGTGCCATGTTTGCCCTGTCCTGGCTGTCCCCAGGACACGAATGCACCAAGCACAGCGCTGGTGCAGGTGGAGGACCCATCCCAGTGCCCTGGGCGGAGGTGGCAGATCTGGGGCAGCAGCCAGGGGGGAGCACAGGGTTCAGCCCCTAACAGGTGGGTGAGCCCCATCCCTAAGGGTGGTCTTGGCAAACACAGTGCCAGTTTGCTGTTCATCAAGAGCTTCTTTAAGGGCCCTCACTGTGGAGTTACAACCTGGGGCAACCTGTCATTTTGTCCTCAAACCAACCCTTCATGGTCTTGTTCTGGTGAAATTCATGGGTTGTTGGGTGAAACATCAGGAAACATTACAGCAAAAACATAGAGCCAGGGTCTGTGGCAGGTGCCAGCTGCAGGGACTCAGCTCTGCCCTGCACAGAGCAGGGCTCCAGTGCCGGGATTCCCTTGGCCAGGACAGGGTGAGCACGGTGTGCCCCTCCAGCTGTGTCAGGGTGAGGAGCAGCTTGTGCAATCGGAACTGTAAAGATGCAGAACACATCCTGGGGCAGCCTGAGTTTTAGATACGCAGATTGAGGTGTCCTGGTTCTCCCCTGTGGCGCCAGGGTGCGGAGCCGCTGGAGGGGGATCTCTGCGAGGAATTTGAAAGGATTTGGAGGTTTCCAGAAGAGCCACCAGACAGTCATAACTGCGTTGTCTCTCTGGATTAGTTTAACGTCCACTTGAATCACTGACCTTATGGTCTGAAAAGGACCGAACCTGGGAACGGATGGTTTTTCCTATGCGACGTGACAGCGAGGGTCGGGCCTGCAGTGAAACACGGGCTTAGGCTCACTCATGGAAATGCGATTTTAGGAACACTTATCGAAATGCTTTGGAAAAGAAACCGATGGCTGAGCCCTGGGACGGGCAGAACCCGGGCATCACCAGGGAACGCAGCAGGAGCAGGGGGAACGGGAGCTGCCGGTGGTGCGGGGAAGCGGGCAGAGCGGCAGAGAGGGACAACCGGCGGGACAAGTGCCGGGGCCGCGGGGGCAGCGGGGCAGCGGCAGGAGCCGCCGTGCCGTGCCGTGCCGTGCCGTGCGGCGGCAGCGGGGCCCACGGGCCGATGCTACCCCCTGGTGACCGGCGCGGCGGCTCCGCGCGGCTCCGGGCCGGGCACGGAGCCCCCGGGGCCGGGGCAGCCGCCGGGGCAGCGCCGTCCGCGCTCCTGGGGCTGTCCGGGGCCGCGGCACGGGGACCCGGCCGGCGCGGGCAGGGCCGGGAAGGAGCGGGGGGAGGACGCGCTGCCCGCGCAGGGACGCGGCCGGGGTGCCGAGGCATCGAGGCGCAGGCAGGGCTACCCCCGGGGTACCCCCGGCTCCCCACACCCGCCGCGGACGCTCGGAGCGGGACTCGGCCGGGACAGCCCCGCACCGGCCCCGCTCCTGCACGGCGCTGCCTTACACTGCTCACTCTGTGCATCTTGTTAATGAAAAGCATGGATGTAATTTCAATTAAAGATAATTACATATTTAAACTTAACATTAAATTCTGCACTAAAACAAAATTACATGAAATCTCAGTGTGCAGCCGTGCTGCACGGCAGTGGGCGAGGGAGCGGAGGAAGGAAATGCTATTACGCAGAGCGAGCTGATCCTTTCCACAGGATCTGCTGCTTGCACGATGTTCCCCTGTGCTCAAGTTAAATCCTGCCTGTTCCCACATTTCACCTGCGGAGGCAGCTGCTCTCTCCTGCCCGTACAATGCAGGAAGCCACCGCAGCCCGGAGTGAGCCCGTGCCCCGGCAGGGCTGGCGCGGCGCAGGAGGGCCGGCCGGCACTGCCTCAGCCCCGCAGCCAGGCTCCAGCGGGCTCCCACATCCGCGGGAGGCTGCTGGGAGATGCTGCAGTTGGATAACCTCCGTGTTATTCCTGGCTCAGGGTCCTGAGTAAAGTTTGGAAAGTGTTTTGAATTAGTCATAAAAAACAAGTTCCTAGACTACCGATTGGGGTTTTTTTTCATGAAATCCAAGAAACCTGTAGGCCTCAAAAACAATTTTTGAAAATCGAAAGCCTTCTGATTATTCTTTATAATTTCCCCCCAAATCCCAAACATGGCATTGTTCCAAAGGCAAAAGCTTTTATTATCTGTCCTCAAACACATTTGCAGAGCCCTTTGCTTGTCTCCTTGGGCAGTTATTTTCCAGCCCTAGAAGATGCCTGTTCCTCAGTGCACACCAGGAGGGGATGGTTTACCACTGGGAGAGAGGGAGCTGCAGGATTTGCTTGTTTCTGTGTGGACATGGCAAGCAGCAGTGCAGAGGGCAGCACAGCGGGCACGGCGGGCACCACGCATGGCACAGCCATGCTCCAACACTGGGGCTTCTCCTCCTCTGTTGAATGATTGCAGTTATCAAGCACTGACAAGTGCCATTAAAATTTATTAGCCAGCATAAAGTTTTATTTAAGGGATGGCTGGAGATTTAGTGGGCTCTGCAAGTCCTTCCTCAGGCTGGCTGTGTCACCTTTAACAACTGGGAACAACTTTAACAGCAGGCTGTGCGAGGCTGGGGGTGGCCCTGGATGTCCCTGCTCCTGCTCCCCGTCCCTGGGACCCCTCTGCAGCCCCCCAGGGCACTCAAGCTCCAGTGGCCCCACATCCCAGCTCTGCCAGTCTGGCCTTTGCCATCCTGCCAAGGGCACCCAGTGTTGTCTGAGGAGCTCCTCTGGCAATGCTGCCCTTAATCAGTTTGGCAATCATGAAATACACGACATGCGTACTGGAGTTTAAATCCCAGCCTCACTAATGGTTTGCTACCCACTAAATCCCCCTTCATGTTATTTAACTTTTAAACCCAAGGAATATTCCAAATCAAAGAGGCTCTGTGTCATGCTTAGTCCATCTCAAAGAGCCTGGAATTAACATCCCTTCATGGCTCGACAGTGCCTGCCACACAGAGCCACCACTTGCTCCTTATTAATATTTATGGTGGAGAGAGAAAGTTGCATAAATCTTGGTTGATAGTTAATTAAACCCCACTTCTTATGACTTCTTCTCTCTCAGCTTCACTTAGTGCCGACTGTGCAGCCATTAGATGCTCATCCCACATGGCACAGCCTGGCACCGTGGTGGAACCCAGGGGCTAAGTGGGATTTAGTGCGTCAGCTCCCCCACGCCGTGTGGCAGTGCCACCGGCTGCCTTTGCCACCCAGGCCTGGCCAGCGTGGCTGCAGCACAGAGTGCCAGGGCCCCACAGGGCCGTGTGAGCCGGGGCTGGCACAGCACGGCACAGCTTGGCCCCAGCCCCTCTGCCTTGGCTTATCTGCATCTCGCGTGTGATCTGAGCACGAGCCACAAGAAAACAGTTAGCACGCGGCTGACAGATCAGTGATACGACCATCATAGAGAGGAAGCAGCTTGACCCCCAAAGGCTCCTGTGAGCAGGCGGGATTGACACTTTACATTGACTTTGCTTCAGGCTTATCAGCAAATCTCGGCCAGCTTTATTAAAGAGCCGCGTGTGGGACACGCCAGGCTCAGACAACTTCATTCGCCACGGCTCGGGCACCAGCAAGTGCTCAGCTCCCTGCTCCTGTTTGTGCTCTACTGTTTATGTGTTCCCTTTGCTGCTGAATTTAACTCCACAAAAGCCACTCGTGGTTTCAGTAAAAGCCCATAGAATTTCCTGTCCCTTTCATGAGGAGGAGAAGAGCAGGTTGGGGCTGTGGCACCAGGGACAGTGGTGAGTGCTGGCAGCGGGGCAGGGACACCCCAGCATTCCTGAGGGCCACAGCCCCATGGCCCCCAGCTGGATAATGCACTTTTGTCTCTGCAGATCTCTGAAACCTGTCCTGAATTACATCCCCAGGAAACACTGAATTCTAAAATCTCACTCAAAACTCAGCCAAAGCTGCTTGGGCACCACTGGCTCTTCTAAACTTGTTTCCTTGTTTAAGGCTCCATTTTTTTAGCTCAGTTAAATGTGTGTGTCATATTTTTATCAGGTCACGAGGATTGGGGCTGGGTCCACTGGATGAGAATCAAGGCAGCAAGCAGCCAGCAGGATACACTGCTCTAAGGCATCATTTGGTAATTATGTCTCCTTTTACTCATGCAAATTTTATCAATATTATTTATATATTCAAAGCCATTTATAAATAATATATACATTTATGCTAAGGTAATTGCCTCAACTAGATTATTTGTCCCAGTTTTTATTGTCTATCCAGATGCTGAATATTAAAAGTATGTTTTCTGGTCTGCATTGGTGGCTCAGCACTGGCTGTCTTCCCACGGGAACAGAACCTGTGCATTGGTGGGTCTGGTGGGAGGAAAAGGCAGAGGATGGTGTTGAAAGAAAGGCAGGGAGAGGGGAAGGGTGGCAGGGGGCAGGGAGGGGAGCTGGGAGCTGGTGGCTGTCCCGACATGCTGGCACCAGCTCCTCTCATGGGGTGCTGCAGCCACCCCAAGGCCCCTCAGCAGAGCAGCAGCCCAGGGTTGGGCTCCTGCCAGGAGGGACAGGGCTCCAGGAGTGGCTCAGGAAGCTGGTCCCAGCATTGCTCACATCCCATCCCACCTTCCACCTCTTCACTTACCAAAACTTGACATTGCAATGAAAAAAGATTAGGAGCATTGACAGGCCTGCAAAGGTGACAGCTACAGAGAAATATGGAGCAATCACGTTGTCAGAGTGCCTATTAGGAACCCAAAAACCTCAGCTCTCCTGCATAAGCACAAGTGATTTATTGCCCAGCACAGTTCATGAACTCATCAGTGGTTTTGCATGGAGAAGAGATGGATTTTCTTTCAGCTGTTTATGGTGTGAGTAGACTGTCCTGGAAGTTATTGTTTGATTTTATCAGCCAGCAGTGCTTGCTGGGTGAGCTGAGAGCAGAGCTGGCTCCCCAGCAAGCAGCCAGAACTCTCCAGAGGACTGGAGTGCTGCACTGGCACTTCCCGGGAATTCCTGGCACAGCCTTGCTGACGGGAGCAGCACTCACACCTGTCTGGGCTGCAGCCTGCCCGAACCAAGGATCCTGCTCCCATACAGCCCAGAAAGGTCCTGTTCCCATACAGCCCAGTGAGGATCCTGTTCCCATACAGCCCAGAAAGATCCTGCTCCCATACAGCCCAGAAAGATCCTGCTCCCATACAGCCCAGAAAGATCCTGTTCCCATACAGCCCAGTGAGGATCCTGTTCCCATACAGCCCAGAAAGATCCTGCTCCCATACAGCCCAGCCAGGATCCTGCTCCCATACAGCCCAGCGAGGATCCTGTTCCCATACAGCCCAGCCAGGATCCTGCTCCCATACAGCCCAGCGAGGATCCTGTTCCCATACAGCCCAGCGAGGATCCTGTTCCCATACAGCCCAGCCAGGATCCTGCTCCCATACAGCCCAGCGAGGATCCTGTTCCCATACAGCCCAGAAAGATCCTGTTCCCATACAGCCCAGCCAGGATCCTGCTCCCATACAGCCCAGCGAGGATCCTGTTCCCATACAGCCCAGCGAGGATCCTGTTCCCATACAGCCCAGCCAGGATCCTGCTCCCATACAGCCCAGCGAGGATCCTGTTCCCATACAGCCCAGCCAGGATCCTGCTCCCATACAGCCCAGCGAGGATCCTGTTCCCATACAGCCCAGCGAGGATCCTGTTCCCATACAGCCCAGCGAGGATCCTGTTCCCATACAGCCCAGCCAGGATCCTGTTCCCATACAGCCCAGCTAGGATCCTGCTCCCATACAGCCCAGCCAGGATCCTGCTCCCATACAGCCCAGAAGGCCAGCTGGTGCAGCATTTCCTGGCTGCTTGCAGGCCATGGCGCAGCCGTCCCATGCAGCTGTGTGGCACATGGCCAGCTGCCCCAGTGGCCCACTGCAGCTGGCAGCAGCACCCCGAGCTGCAGCTCTGCGGGCAGCGGCACCCGGCTGCCTGCTCATGGGCGCTGGGTGGCACTTTTGACCCCCTGGAGCAGGAAAGGGTTTGAAGGCATGGATGCAGCCTCAACTTTCTGAGAGCCCTGTGCTTGTGTTACACATGTAAATGTATCCTCTCCCCTGGGACTGCGGGATTGTGCCTTAGATGCCCTGGGAACTGCTGTGGTTTATGTGGATTTTAAAGGTGAACTTTCATGCTCAGTGAAATTTTAAAAGCAGCTGATTTACACATGAATCTACTTCAGGCGAGTGTCGAGTGTCGATGTAGCTGTTTCCGTTCCTTAATGGTTTGTGACTGCGGAGCTGGGCTGTAAACAAGGGGCTGCTGCAGAGCAGCGCTGCCTGCACGGCCCTGCGGGCAGAGCCCATGGGCAGCGCTGTTCCCACCTGCCCTGTTCCCACCTGCCCTGTTCCCACCTGCCCTCTTCCCACCTGCCCTCTTCCCACCTGCCCTGGCCAGAAACCGCTGCCTGTTCCCACCTTGCTGCTGGGCCTGCAGACCCAGCTCCAGCAGGGATGGGGCATCTCGCAGAGCCGGGGCTGCCGTAGCAGATGAGCAGTGCCAGGTGAGCAGTGGCAGGGCAGAATGCCCGCGGGGTAGCCAAGGCACTGGCACATCACCTGCCCTCTGCCCTTGCCAGCATCCTGCCCATGCCGTGCGGTGGGCTCACCCATCCACCACACCTGCAATCCCAGACAAATCCTAGCCCACACGTGGGTCCCCGAGCCCCCTCCAGCCCTGACCCTTTAAAGACACTTGCTCTTTTTCCTTTAAAAACACAAACTTTAAATGGCTCTGAATAAAATAAAAGAGAGTAACTGAGCTGTGAAGGGTGATGATTGTATTTCTTTCACTTGTAAGAGAGACCTTTATAACTCTCTGGGGAGGAAAAAACAATAATGGTCCTTCATGGATGAAGTGTTCTAAATATGGTGTATATTTTTTAAAATACCAGTTCTACAGTTATTGAAACAAATTATTGTTAAATGCATTTGCAGCATAATAACTGTGCTAATTTGCTGATAAAAAGCATCCAGCGTTAAACCCCCCATACATTATTTTGTCATTAGCATTTGTTAGCTCCTCGTAGGTATTTTCAGACAGAAGGCTTTGTTCTGTATTTAGCACAAGGGCCCTGCTTCCGCTCTCCCCTCCCGCTGGGAATTGCATGTGCGCAGAATTGCGGCTCTTTTTTAAAACTTCAAGTTTAAAAATGGAAAATTTATTTTGTTTCATTAATGGGTGAGGGAGGAACGGAGAGGAGGAAGGAGGGTGCGTGATTTAGTGAGCACCGTGCCACGCATCGTGTCAGCACCCACAGCAGCCGGGCCCAGGGCGAGGGGGGGCACAGACCCTGGCAGCACCGGGCAGCACCTGGCAGCACCGGGCAGCACCGGGCAGCACCTGGCAGCACCGGGCAGCACCAGGCAGCACCGGGCAGCACCGGGCAGCACCAGGCAGCACCGGGCAGCACCAGGCAGCACCGGGCAGCACCGGGCAGCACCAGGCAGCACCGGGCAGCACCTGGCAGCACCGGGCAGCACTTGGCAGCACCTGGCAGCACCGGGCAGCACCGGGCAGCACCTGGCAGCACCGGGCAGCACCGGGCAGCACCGGGCAGCACCGGACAGCACCTGGCAGCACCGGGCAGCACTGGGCAGCACCGGGCAGCACCGGGCAGCGGCCTCGGGGCTGGCACCACCTGGCCACGTGCTGAGCCTTGTGCCACGGTGGGCTTGGTGGTCCCGGCCAGCTCCCGACACAGTCAGGGGCCAGCAGGGCACCCTGTGGGCACGCTGCTGGTGGTGGCTGCAGGTGGGGGACACAGCAAAGCTGGGCTTAGAGGAGAGGGACGAGGGCCCGGGAATTGCTGTGCCCAGAGGGCGGCTCTAGGGCCCAACACGGGGCTGCATGGAGGGACCTGTCCCATGCCAGTGCGGCTGCCTGGTGCCCTTGGCACCCCGGGAGGCAAGCAGGGCCTGGGGCGGTGGGAGTGGACGGGCAGAGGCGTGGGGCAGGGGGCGAGCATCACACGGGAGGCGCACGGGGCACGGGGCGGTGGCTGTGGGATGGGCTGGGGGGCCGGGCAGTGCCTGTGGGGTGGTGGGTGCGGGCACGGGAGGGTGCTGTGGGCAGGGATGGGTGGAGGGTGGGCACATCGTGGCTTGGGAGCAGCCACCAGCGGTCGGGGGGGTTTCCAGAGCCACTGTTGCCATAGCAACCCTGCTCCGATCATATCATCGCCAGGAAAAAAGCAGCTTTATTATCAACACAGATCTTCCCAAATTAACCCTTGTGTGCCCACTTGGCTCCAACCTGGTGCTGGCCCAGCTGGGTGCTGCCAGCCACCCTTGCCTCTCTTGGCTGGCGTAGGCGGCAGTGGGGCTGGGCTGGGCTCCCTGCTCTGCATACACGGAATGTGCGCCCTCCCACCGCCACGGGAGTGCTGGAGCATCCCGAGGGGCCTCTCCAATCACAAACATTTATTGTTGCCCATGAGAGTATCAGAACTTGAGGGCATCCGTCTCAGCAGTGCCGGTGCAGCGCTGGCGCTGTGGGAGCAGTGACAGATGGAGCAGGTGGAGGGAGGAGCGGGCAGCTCGGCTCCCAGCCCACTTACACCACCGAGCTCTGCATAAAGCAGCAGATATATATTTCTCCCCTGAAAAATTACTGCTAATTCTCTGTACAAATGTTCCCTGACCCTTCCTGTGGCCTCCAGATGCATCCATGAGAGATAAATAATGGTAATGAGCAGCGGGGAGGGGGTCAGAGTATGACACTGCAGGCACCACAGGAGGAGGGTGATGGAGGTGTTTGCAAGGGGCCTGGAGCCCTCACCTCGTGGGGACCTCACGCCTGCTCCCCAACTGCAGGCACAGCCCTGACCCTCCTGATCACCAATGGCTGCAGACGGAAAGCCTTGGACAAATCAATTAGATAGCTACTGTATATTGATTAATAATACCCATGGCTATAAAAATATAATGGATTGCCTGAAGAAGAGCAGAGGTAATGTAGAGACCAGACAGAAAACCTGTCTGAAGAGTGATCAATACTTGCATTCAGGAAACTCACCCAGGAGTATAATTGGACAAAGCAGAACTTGGGCCAAGCCAAGCACCAGGAAAATGATTTTGCTAACAACCAGACACCAGGAAGCTTGCAGGACTGGTTGCATCACTCCTGGGAGAGCTATAGCCATGCCAGCTCCAGTAACATGTTCCATTTTCATGTCATCTGGGGAAGGAAGCAAAACTGCAAAACTTTGTTTTCTCACCCAGCCTGAACACTGCCACTGGACTGAGCATCCTCCCAGTCAGGACAGCCCCCAGGACTCCTCCAGAGCACAGCAATCCCAGGGACGTTTCCCAGCTGCTTCTGAGTCTTGGCAATGTTTCACTGCCAACATGGGGATGCTCTGAGCTGGCCCTGCTCACACCAAGCTGGTTGTTTGTTGTGGGAAGTGCTGTCCAGCCTGTGCCAGGCGCTCCCCAGCCTCACAGAGGGCACTGTGGTTAGCAAAGGCACACAGCCAGATTACAAAATGCAATGAAATACTTAAAAGCTGCCCTCTAGACTAAAGTAAATCAGACATGACTTTGACAAGGTGAAACCAAAGTGATGAAACCAATCCATTGTGCTTGGGGAATCGATCTCCCCGGCAGGGAGTAGAGAGGCCATCGATTCACAGCCTCAGCAGTCAGGAATGTCAAGCTGCCTGATCTAAATTTCTATATGCATCACTCCAGATTAAATGATGGAGGAACACGTGTGCAGGCATTCCCTTGCCCAGCCTAACCTCACTAAGTGGCACCGGCAGGGACCCGCCAGGCCAGGGCAGATGCCACGAAAGGTGATGCGCAGCCGCCTCTTGCCACTGCCTCACCTGGCATGGCTGGCTCTTCTTGGACCTCCTCAGTGCAGACCCAGACAGCACAGCGAGCCACAGAAGCTGCCTGTGAAGGGAGCCCCCTCTGCAGTGGGGCCAGGCAGGTGCCAAGACCCCGACTGCCTGCACCTGCCCGAGTGTGGGGAGGCTGCATTACAGTCTCACTGTGCAAGCCAGTGCAGTAATTAAGATTTCATTCTTAAAAATTAAATATTTATCTGCAAACATAATCTCTGGATGTGAGAAGCCCGGGCCTGCATCAGCACGGGAGGTTGAGCTGTGCCCAGCCCGGGACGGGGGTCCGGCCCATCACGCGTGACACCGCGCTGGTGGTGACGCCACCGGCCGCTCTGTCACTGTCAGACCCAGCGAGGCCATTAGTTTTGTCAGTGTGAGAATAAAGAGCAGTCTCTGGGGAGTGATGGAAAAACTCGATCCAGCTCCCAGCAGCCCTGAGGGGGTTGTGTTTTACCATTTCTTTATGACTTACCAGCTGGAACATGAGCAGGCTGAGCCGACGCGAGTGGCAGGACCATTTTCTGCTTCCAGCTCCCACCGGGAGCCTGTGACAGAACATCAGGGACCAGTGCGGGAAGCTGAGAAGCTGAGGAACAGATTGAGGGAGGGTGGAGGGAGGGTGGAGGGAGGGAGGGAATTTGGTGGTGTTCCATCGTGCCAGATCCAAAACACTTCTGGCATGTGCCTGGCCCATCCCACCCCCATCCCACCGTGTGGGGGCTGCTCTGTGCCCCCAGCCTGGGCTGGGACAGGCCCTGCAGGAAGAGGAACCCTCATGGAAAAGTCCCTCTGCTTGGGATGCCCTGCAGCCACGTTTGGGTGGGATCACCTCTCCGGGGTCCTGGCTCTTGAGCTGGTGTTGGACCAGTCTAGTGAGGGCAAACTGCTCCTAGTCTCCAGCTGGGGTGGCTGTGCTCGTGTAATGCATGCAAATGTGAATGCAAATAGGTCCTGCCTCTGGACTCAGAAAAACACCAGGACTCATCAGAATAAATATGGTTTGCCTCCACCACCTTTTTTTCACTCACCCAAGGAGTGAATTGCTATTTTGCAGCAGTTATGGCTCATGACGTATTTAACCCTTTCAGTAAAAGGACTCCACTGTATAGAGATGATGAGCTGCAGCACAGCATGGCTGGGACCCCTGTCCCTAATGAACCAAGCTGCAGGCATCCCCAGACCTTCTCCATGCCACCAAGTCTCCTTTTCTTTATTTCCATCATTTTGCCTGCTGTGACACACAGCTGTGACACAGCTCTCAGAACTCCTGTGTACGTGAGGACCTGGCTGCTCTCTCTCAGGATGGTTCTGGGACATTGGAGACATTTCCAGGGCTGAGCCAGGCATTGGGGGTTGTATTCCTGCCTGTGGGCTCAGCCTTCGGGAGGCTCTGCAGAAGTGGCTGGGCAGTTGTCTCCCGAGGAAATGCCCTTCTGGGGTCCTTTCTTACAAAAAGCCGGGGTGGAATGGAGTGGTCAGGAGCAGCAGGCTCTGCCTGAGGTGGGGTTGTACAGCCACTTATGGATTCTGAAACTCTGGGAGGGGAAACTGCGTGTGATGGACTGGGAAAGCAGGCTGATATCAGTCAAATAATCCCTCTCATTAGTCTTCTGTAAAGCAGGAGATAAGGCAGTGAACGGACAGCTGCTCCTGCGGGTGGGGGTTTCCTGCAGCAGATCTGTCAGTGCCACAGGACTGACAGTGCCCACGCTCCATCGCCCTGCCCGCCAGTGGGGTGCTGCCCGGGGAGCCCCACGGTGCCCAGAGCCCGGGGCTGTGCCCATCACTCACCCCCTGTGCCCTGCCCGCCCGGAGAGCCTGGGCTGCCCCAGGAGCCCGGCCCTGCCAGGGTCAGGCCTGGGGAAAGCGTTGAGCCGGTTCTACAAAAAAAACAAGGCTTGTATAAATAACGGGTTCCCAGGTTGGTGAGAGCTTCTAAATTATTTGCTTCTTTTCAAGCTCACAAAATCCATTTGCAGTTATTTGCAGCAATTCCGAGCAAAACACACACTCCAAACACCCCGGAAAAAGGAAGTAAGCCTGGCACATGGTAATTGTTCATGCAAAATAAACCTTCACTGCCCATGATTGGCAACAGGATGCATCATTGTCAACCTCATTTTAGCAATGTTCCATTTTCTGTATGAATTACTGTATTTGCAGTTATAAGAGAGCAAATACTACCCATCACCCATACCAACTCCAGCTTCCCACTCCCCCACATCACAAGCTTTTTGTACTACATGAAAGCTAGCCTCAAAATTTCATCTTCGTAGTTACAGATTAAATAATATTAAACAGCATTACTCTGGAAAGATTTGTTTCCAAGTAGCAAACAGATTCCCCATATTATTCTTTACTGTAAGTAGTTGTTGTTATATCTTATTCATCTGGAAAATAATTTCAAACAGCCATGAAAATAGCGGATTTCTCTCTGTTAAAATGATAGTCAGAGCCTGGGCTGCTGACATATAGTAACATGATTCACTTGGACAGTTACTGACTGCACATCCAATTCATTTCTTCTGTAGAGCACCAAGTTATTATCTGAAATGCACAAGGTGTCTGGGGGTAACATATGATCAGCCAGGGACGCTTTTGACGGTTTGAAGAGCAATCAATAAAAATTGTCTCCAGCAGTTTTGTAGAGTATGGAAGTTGGTGGTGAAATGAAGTGATGGAGATTAACTGGTGGAAGGCAATGCCCCAGTGCTGTGAACCCTGTTTTTTAATTAAAGATCCAAAGCTGCCTTTCACTGGAATGGGGTGTTTTCCCCGCGTACCAGATCCTGTGCTCAGGGATCACGGTCCCTTCCCTCTGTGTGTGTGTGTGTGCCGTGGTGGCTGGTGCCAGCCCCGGCAGCGTGCCTGGCGGGAACAGTGGCATCTCCGGTGGCACTGGCCTGGCCCAGCCCTTGGTGGCCCCTTGCTGCTGCACTGGGCAGTCACAGCTGCCCACTCTTTGGAAATAAATTTTAAGGATAATCTTGATCGCCACATTGACCAAATGAATATTCTCCATAACACAGCTACACTCTTCATTGGCAGCTGTTACTTCATCCCCAACAAAAAGTCCTGTGAGCTGCCAGTCCCATATGATGCTCATTTCATCTGGGTATCGTTTTTGGGGCTGCCTGAGCTCTCATGGAGACTGAGGTAAGTCTTTCAGTTAACATTAACACTGTGTAGCTGGACTCTGCTCTCGCTGCAGGAAATGACATTTGGGTTGTGAGGACATTTGTGCAAAGACTGCTGGTTCTTGATTGCTTCTATATGCAGTGAAGGGGGTTTGTATCACCAGAATGGAGGCTGTGGCAATGTCCGGGGGGCACCTGATAGTTCCAGGGACAGCTCAAGCCTGTGTGCCCTGGGAAATCCATTTGCATTTCTACGTGGAGTGGGTTTCAAAACACTGTTAATTTTTTTCCATTAAACACAGTACAAAGATGTATGGCTGTGATGGTGACATAGTAATAAACACTCAAAGACTTGTTTACAAAGAAATAGTTATTGTCTGCTAAGTAGTTTTAATGGAAAGCTCCCTGCTGGGGTTTGGGGGGGGCTGTGGATGGGAGGGGCAGGCCCTGAGCAGTGCTCCCTGCTCCTCACATACCCGTTGCTTAAGAGCAGAGAAGGTTTTTTAAGAGCTCTAGAGCACGCAGATGAGATGATTACATGCTTTAGAGCAAATCTGTCCTCCTTCCTAGTCAAGTGCTTTCCTACTGGTGCCATGTTTAATACTGGGATTTCTGTGGATGGCATCTTTCGAGCACGCCAGGTGAGGCTGCCCTTCTCCTAACGGTGTGTGTGCCCTGTGGCTGCCAAAGCAGATGCTGCTGGAGGGGTCCAGCCTTTCTGCCCCCGTCCCTCACGGTGCTGGCACAGTCTGCCTGGGCCAGCGCTGCCTGCTCCCGGTGCCAGCCCTCCTGCCTGCACAGTGCCATGGCACGTTGGCCCAGGGCACTGCTGGGGTTTGGACTGTTCCAGAATCCCTTCCTGGGGGTCCACGTTTTGGTCCAGGAGAGATGTTCACAGACACTGTACAAGGTAAATGGCAGAAGAGAAAAGGTGGATTATGGTTTGGTTGCAGCAGCTCATGGAGCAGGTCTACCAGCCGCTCTGTTGTGCCAATGCCCCAGTGGACAGAAGCAGCAAATGGGGAAACCAGCAGAGGTGCAGCAGAGCAGGAGCCCTTCACTCTGTGAGCATGCACTGCTGCAGCCAGAGCCGCTCACCGAGGGTCCTGCCGGAGAACTCCAGCCCCGCCGTGCCAGTGCCAGTGCCGGTGCACAGCCCAGCCCTGCCGGCCCCGTGTGCCAGTGCCAGTGCCGGTGCCAGTGCACAGCCCAGCCCTGCCAGCCCCGTGTGCCAGTGCCAGTGCCGGTGCCAGTGCCAGTGCCAGTGCCAGCCCTGCCAGCCGCGCTGCATTCCCCTCCAGCTCACACCACTGTGATCCGGCAGCGAGGCCTGGACAGCTGCATGAGTCCGAACTGCACCACTTGGCTTAATAAGAAATGTATAAAAATAATAAAAATGGAAACGCATGGATATTATTTGTCAAGCGTGTGCCTAGCAACTCCCTGTTATTTCACATATTGTTCTAGTGGGAACATAAGTAAAACACATTAGCAGTAATTTAAAGTTGCTATGTGCATTGATTATTTATACCCTTACATAAAACCCCAGCCTCTGTGTGCAGCACACCAGCCTTGATAAACTGTGTATGTTAAATCACAATCTCCGAATATGTGGACAGAATCTCCAGGCGAATATTGTAGGTTTTTTTAATATATATAGAGAGGGATAGATCCACTCTTTGGTAGTGACTTGCTTGGTTCAAGTGCATCTCTAAATCACACTATACATATAAATAATAAATAAGGGAGGCTCATATCCTTAATATTATTCTCATGTCTTATTAAACTAATATTTCAAAAAACTTTTATTTTTCTTTTAGTTGCAGGTCACTGTTAAAGTTTAAAAAAAAATATTACAATTCAGCTCTGATGCTTCATGGGAAGAATGTGAAAGTCTCTGTAAAGCACAGGCATGAATGATTATTCTAATTGCCTGGAGATGCCTTCTGAGAGAGAGAATAATTAAGCAGTGGGATGATTGAGACCTTCAGCACCTTCGTCTGTGTTTCCTTCTGGACGCCCTCCCCCCCAGCGGCAAAGAAAACTATCATTTTCTTAAACCGTGTTTTATTTTTCACTCCATCACTATGAAGATTTTATTTGATTTCCTGCCCTGAAGATCATTCACTGCAGCCAGGCGATACCTTACGGCCCTTTAGGTGCAGCTTTCCTGGCGGAGAGGGAAGGCTGAGGGCCTGGGCCAAGCCAGGGTGCCGGGCAGGCAGCGAGGGGTCAGTTTGCCAGCAGGTCCGGGAAGCCAGGCCGGCTGTGCCACCCGTGCACCTGGGCTGCCCGCTGGCACTCACAGGGCCCTGCGCCCGCTGCGCTGTTTGCCCTGACCCGCTGCAAACCCAGTGTCCTCCCGGCACCGGCCCCACCGGCGGCTGCCAGGGCCCTGCCCACGTGGCCGAGTGCCCCTGGAGGGAGGGCACGGCCACCCGGTCCTGCCGTGGGGCAGGGGCGAGCCCGGGGTGCTCAGGGCTGCAGGTATTGATGGCTGGCTGTTCGCCCAGCGCTGGGACTCGGCACCGACTGCGACACCATGGAGGAGCTGATGGCATCACCGGGAAAGCCAAGGGCTCATCCTGGCATCACCGGGAAAGCCAAGGGCTCATCCTGGCATCACCGGGAAAGCCAAGGGCTCATCCTGGCATCACCGGGAAAGCCAAGGGCTCATCCTGGCATCACTGGGAAAGCCAAGGGCTCATCCTGGCATCACCGGGAAAGCCAATGGCTCATCCTGGCATCACCGGGAAACCCAAGGGCTCATCCTGGCATCACCGGGAAAGCCAAGGGCTCATCCTGGCATCACCGGGAAAGCCAAGGGCTCATCCTGGCATCACTGGGAAAGCCAAGGGCTCATCCTGGCATCACCGGGAAACCCAAGGGCTCATCCTGGCTTGGGGGCAGCAGGGGGGCACTGACAGTGCTCAGCTGCAGGATGCAGTGCGAGGTGATGCAGGAGGGCGCCCGCAGGGATGGGCATGGCTCTGCCCGTCAGACTGGGAGTAAACAGCATGCATCAAAATTTGCTGGGAATTAACATCCCAAACACTGCTGGAGCAGGTTTGACGGGTGGCTGTCACAGGGAGCCTGTGGCACAGGAGCCCAGCGTGGCCGGGGGTGAGTCAGGGCCATGCCAGTGCCGCTGGGCCCCTGCCAGGCACAGCAGTGGGGTCGGGTGCTCAGACCCAGCACCAGTGGGGCGCTGGGCTCATGGCTGGGCAGGGAAGGTCCAACCTGCTGCTCAGCCAGGTGAACGCTTGAACAAAATGTCCTGGATCTGGGGCACTGCTCTGGAGCATGTGGGATGGCCAGCGCTCTCCCTGCAGGAGTCTGGCGGTGCTCTGGCATGTCCAAGCCCACAGAGCCACCACTGATGGGGACGTGACTGGCAATGGGTGACGCTCAGGGTGTTCCTGTGCTGCTCTGCAGGACAGAAACAAGATGGTTTGTAGGAATGAATGGCCTTCAACAAAATTTTGTTTTGAAAGAAAAACTGGGGTTGTGGGACAAGTTTTCCTGATAAGGTCAGAGCATTCAGCCTCAACCTTTTCAGAGCAGAATGTTTAAATTTTCCACTTCAGTCTCATGCTTCATTTCAATTTTGTACTAAGGATGTAAATGAAATGAAAATTTGAAATTAAATGTTTGTTTTTTCCTGAAGCAAGTAATTTCTATTCACCTGAAATTCGACTTTTCACATGAATTTGTTCCATAGGCGATTCTGGAATGGTCTCACCTCCTGTTCAGGCCGTGCTCCTCTTCCAGCCCAGGCCTCACAGGTCTCCACAGTGAGGGCTGGCTTCTGCTTCTGCACGCTTTTGTTGCCTGGTGAAAGGGTCTTCTATTCCCCTGGGGTTTGCTATGCTTACTGCAACATAAATAATAACATTTACAATACCACACGGTAATATTAGAAGGGGTGTGAGGAGCCTCAGGTGGAGCTGCTCTCAGTGACACAGGCGGGCGCTTCTGGCAGGGTGCGAGCAGCCCTGGCCGGTGCTGCAGCCCCAGCTGCCTGCGGGCTGCCGGGGACTCATTTCTGTCATTTCTGAACATTTTCAGCGAGTTCTGTTTGTGCTGGGCCCTGCCGTGGGCAGGGCATGCGATGCTTTCCCTCGGTGACAGCTCTGCTGCCCCATCCTATCCGTGCTCCTGCAGGGCCGGGCTCCGGCCGTGCCTCCCCTCGCAGCCCGCCCTGGTGATGGAACCACGCTGTGGGCACACAACTTCCAAGCAAGTTGCTGTAATTAATGCAGGCAGTTCTGAGGGCAAAGCAAACAGCGCTTGGCAGCGAGAACTTTTAATGAGAATGTCATTAGGAAATTCCGATGGTGAACGCAGAGTGATGCCCGCTGCCCCCCCCGACTTCTCTGCCTTCCCAGTTCTTCCTGTCCACTAAACATAAAAATGTCATTTGTTTTTATAACCCCAGAATCCAGGCTTTCTTTCTCCTTTTATTAACCAATTTATTAGCAGGACATGAGCAGCCAGCTGGAGTCGGAGGGTAGAGCCCTCTGATCCCTTTTCTTGCCATCACCTAATTATTTATTGCTATCAGACATCAGAGTTTCTATAAATTAAACCTGCTCTTCCAAAAGTTGCCCCTGGGTTTAAATCAATACTAGGCATCTCGCATAATATGTGATTACTAATAAGTGACGTTTGAGACTGTTCCACAAAACATCCTGAGTCTGGGGGGGCTAAACTGGGGAGGCAAGATGGGGCAGAGAGCACATCGATGGGGATGGGCCACTGCCTCAGGAACCATGGCAGCCTAAAAACCACAGTGAAACCTGCGGTTTGGAATGGTCAGATACCTGTGCTCCTGGTCCTTGGGACACACCAGCACCACAACATCCGCTCTCCTCTACATTGGAACAAATCTTTAATATTCACCATACAGGAAAAACTAAACAAACTTTAATTTAGAACCATGTGACCTTCCTTCTTGATATGATCAAATTTTTTGTGTATAAAAATAGATTATTAAATACAACATAATATAGATTATAATGTGAAATATTTAATATTACACACAATTCAAGCAAAAGTAATTAAAGCAAGAACAGTGACTGTATTTATATTGAATATTTCACCATATCAGCCAAATATTAAAAGGAAAAAAAAGTGATTTAATCTTTCTCCCATCAAAGGTGTCATCGAAGCTGACACCCGCCAGTGTTCCCTTGCCAATTGAAATGCTTCCCGCCACAGAAAACTGCTTCTTGGAAGAAAAAAATAAAAGAAGAATATAGTAAAAATTCGACAAGGTCTGGATCAGGGGAAGAAATGATGATGTCTGGCTCCAGATCAGAAGGCTGCAGGATAGCTTTATTAAAACAATACTATATTACATTAATATACAATTTAAGAGATACTATACTATTCTACATATTTACTTTTTACTTACCTAACTAACTCAAACTCATGACTTTCTGCTGACAGCCCGAGCCACAGCCGGATCCCATTGGTCACTGACCCCAAACAACCTTCACCAGAATCCAACCCAGCCATCACTGCAGGTGAACAATCTCCACACCACATTCTGCATAGGGAAAACAGAAGAACAAAAATAAAGATTGTTTTCTCTTCTTCTCTGTGTACTTCTCTTGAGGGATTGAATTATGTCTCTCTGTCCAGAGAATGTGAATGTCACAGAAGAGCTCTGGTGCTCTGGCGGAGCCAGGCTCGGGGGCTCCGGGCTGGGGTCTGGGGGCTGCGGGCTGGGGGCTCCGGGCTGGGGTCGGGGTCTGGGGACTCCAGGCTGGGGGTCCGGGGGCTCCAGGCTGGGGGTCCGGGCTGGGGTCTGGGTCTGGGGACTCCAGGCTGGGGGTCCGGGGGCTCCGGGCTGGGGGTCCGGGCTGGGGTCTGGGTCTGGGGTCTGGGGCTCCGGGCTGGGGTCTGGGGTCTGGGTCTGGGGCTCCGGGCTGGGGTCGGGGTCTGGGGACTCCAGGCTGGGGGTCCGGGGGCTCCGGGCTGGGGCTCCGGGCTGGGGTCTGGGTCTGGGGACTCCAGGCTGGGGGTCCGGGGGCTCCGGGCTGGGGCTCCGGGCTGGGGTCTGGGTCTGGGGTCTGGGGCTCCGGGCTGGGGTCTGGGGTCTGGGTCTGGGGCTCCGGGCTGGGGTCTGGGGTCTGGGTCTGGGTCTGGGTCTGGGGTCCGGGGCTGCGGGCTGGGGTCTGGGGTCCGGGGCTCCGGGCTGGGGTCTGGGGTCTGGGTCTGGGGCTCCGGGCTGGGGTCTGGGTCTGGGTCTGGGTCTGGGGTCCGGGGCTCCGGGCTGGGGTCCGGCGGCTCCGCTCCGCTCCCGCCCAGTCCCGCCGCTCCCAGCCCGGGCCCGTCCCGGGGCTCCGGGGGCGGCGGCCTCCGACAGCGCCACCTGGTGGACACCGAGCGCCACGCGCGGCGCGGAGACACGGGAGGGACACGGGGACACCGGGGGCACCGGGGGGACACCGGGGGGACACCGGGGACACGGGGGACACCGGGGGGACACCGGGGACACCGGGGACACGGGGGGACACCGGGGACACGGGAGACACGGGGGGACACGGGGGGGACACGGGGACACCGGGGACACGGGGGGACACCGGGGACACGGGGGGACACCGGGGGGACACCGGGGACACCGGGGACACGGGGGACACGGGGGGACACCGGGGGGACACCGGGGACACCGGGGGACACTGGGGGGACACCGGGGGGACACCGGGGACACGGGGGACACGGGGGGACACGGGGGGACACCGGGGACACGCGGGGACACCGGGGACACGGGGGGACACGGGGGGACACGGGGGACACGGGGGGACACCGGGGGGACACCGGGGACACGGAGGGACAATGGGGGGACACTGGGGGGACACGGAGGGACACCGGGGACACCGGGGACACGGGGGGACACGGGGGGACACCGGGGGGACACCGGGGACACGGGGGGACACGGGGGGACACCGGGGACACGGCGGGCAGAGGGGAACACGGGGATCACGGGGCAGGGAGGCACCGTGGAGACGAGGGGCACCAGGGACACTCAGGGCACGGTGAGCACCAAGAAGATGGGGCGGGTGGAGAACGCAGGGACGAAGAGGGAGCACGGGAGGCACTGGGGACTTGGGGGGAGCAGGGCCACACTCGGCTGGGGGCGCCTGGGACATCCGAGGGAATTTGTGTCCCACGTACACAGGCCTGCAGGGCACAGGGAGAGGCCGCATAGGGACAGAGAGGCCAGAGACAAGGCTCATGCGGTTGGGATGTGCTGCAGGGGGGCACTTCCCTTTTACCCTTCTTTTCACACCCCCCCATCCCCGCAGCTCCTCTCTCCAGGGTCACCCTGAAGTCGCTCTGGCAGGTGCCAGGCTCTGCCTGACCCTGCCGGTGCCCAGCCTGCTCCATCCTGGACGGCCACGGCAGCCCAAGAGCGAGCAGCCAGCACCACTCTGGCACCTGGGAAGGGGCTGTCCCACGATGGCATCAGGGCGTGTTCAAGGACAGCCTCAGAGTCGCAAACATCAGCACAAACTGCAGATGGGGAAGGAGCTACCACAGCTCAGCACAGCGCGCTGCAGGATCCCTGTTTGGGAACAGCCTCGCATCCATAAAGCAGCCAAAAAACCAACTTTTTCTTGTTGAAAAGAATTATATCTTGTCAAGTTTGGTGGCACCTGCAAAATATCTGTTAATCTAAATTATGTGATACCGAAAGAGCAGAACTGGGAGCTGTGCTAATGGTGGTTGTTTTCTCAGACTTTTAGAAATAGAATTAATACGTTCACGCAGTCAGTACTCCCTTACCAAGGAGCTGCCAGAGCTGCCAGAGCTGGAGGAACCAACCTATCCTGGAGGTTGGCAACTGCCCCTGTCCCTGGGTGACACCCATCCAGCTCAAAGCATCACCTTTAAAAGAGTCCTGTTCCTGCTGTGCAGATAGGGCTGGGTCCCTGGTGTGACCTTTGCAGAATGTCCCTCCAGCTGTCCCCCTGTCCCTCCTACCCACGCTATCTGCTCAGGGCTGTGCAGGAATCCTTGCAGGTATGGCAACAAAACACCAGCCCATGATCCTGAAGTGTCCCTCACTGCGGGGCCCTGCCCAGGCTGGCAGGGCTCTATGGGATCATCCTGGACAGGCTCAGGAGGTTAAACACGAATCTTCTGGTTTTGCTGCCCAAGAAACCATAAGCAATGGCTGCATGAATTCCTTCTCCTTTCTGCCATGAAGTAAATGCTGTTCCCTGTCCAGGGGCACTGCCTGTGCCTCTGCTGGGGAATGTCCGAATACTAAGGAGGGCTCCAGATATGAGGAGAATCCTTTGAGGAGCCCTGGCTCCCTCCCTTCTGCCTCTGCTGACTGGGGAGAGCCCCTGTACATGTGAAGTCAGGGTTCCTGAAAGAAAATGCTATGGTGATAGTTGGGATGGATGAAAATACCTAGTGCTGCATCATGAGTCCTAATAAGCTTGTGCCCACGTGCCTGGGAAGCAGAGACTGGGAAGGGCCAGACAGGAATGTGGCAACAAGAGGATTAAAGGCACAAAGCCGCCAGAGCTGAGCTGTGCAGAGCAGCTCTGCTGCCCTGAGCAGGCTGTGGCTGATCCCCTGACCTGTCCCAGACTGCCTCCGCTGCAGCTCAACGAGCCCTGGCACGGCCACCAGCCTTCTGGCACCTCTGCTCTGCAGCCCTGTCTGCACTTGCACATCTGGCCACCGCTGCTGGTGCCAGCCGTGGAGACAGCCAGCCCTGCATCTAGCAGCAGCCGCAGCCACCGTCCTCCCGGGCTTCTGCGAGGCACGACACTCTGCTTGGCAGCTGAGGCCAAGAGCTTTTGCTGGCCAGAGAGGAAGGGAGAGCTTTTGGAGTGCAGCATGCCTGGCTGTGCCCCTTCCCTGTGCTGTGGCACCCGTGAGGCCAGAGCCAGGGAGAGAGGTGGGCAGGGGGAGTGGGGCTTTGGCTCAGGTGTGCTCAGGTGTGTCTCATTGCCAGTAGCAGTGAGACATTTGTTCCTCGTTAGCACCGCTGGGCAGCTGTGGGGGCTGGCCTGAGGGCCTGGGGCTGGGGCTGCTCTGACCCCCGCGGTGCCTGAAACTGTGCTGTCTTCCAGGTCCCACCAAACTGCACCCCAAGGTGCAAATCCCAGCACCTGGCACCTGAGCACCATTGGAGAGGAATGACCACCAACAATCCCCTCATCTGTGACAGCCGGGGCAGTGCAGAGTCAGAGGGAAGCACAAAGGAAGGGCAGCAAAGGCATCTGGGAAGGACACTGGGCAGCAAAGGGGACAGGATGAACACAGCCTCGACAGGCAGTCCTGGTGCCACAGAACACTCCGTCAAGCAGAGCTGCCCAAACCGTCACCTGCACGTGGCTGCCCAAGGTCAGCAGAAACGGGTCCCCAAGGAACAAGCACCAAGCTTTCGGCTTCAGCCATGGCCAGGCAGCACCAGCAGCAGTGCAGAGCTGAGCTCTGCTGAGCTGAGCTCTGCTGAGCTCCACCCGGAGCACCGGCAGGCAGCAGCAGCTGCCCGAGCCCCGCACGGCCGGCGGTGAGTGACAGCAAACACCAGCACCGCACCGGAGGCAGAGCGGGCTGTGACAAACACTCACTGGAAAATAATAAAGTGGCAAAATAATTCTGCATCGGACACACTTACCAGAGCATAAAGAGTCTGAAAAGGAGACAACATCTTGTATCATCTATCTTCCTTAAATACCCAAGCTGTGACAAAGTGGAAAGCAAAATTATGATGAATGATCGGACATATTTAGTCTGTACCTGTGCTCTTTAACTAGGCCTGGTGAAATGGGTGCTAATGAAAAGCAGAACACCTACCAAAAAGAGGAGATTTCATTGAAAACAAGTCTTTATTACAAATTGGCACTTCGTTTTCATAAAGTGCATAATGAAGGTGCATATTGTGACATAAATTAAAACAGGCAAGTGATGGGTCAGCACTGCAAAACATTACACAAAGACAAATCACCAGTGAGCCCTCGACAATGGCTGTATCTCATTTACAATTTTTCGAGTACATTTTCAGATTGTGAGGGAACATGGCGAGGTTTTGTTCATAAACGGCATGCCATCATTTATTTTACTGCCTCATTTGAATATGATGAATATTGTAGCCCTTTATTTGTTCACAACAACCAAATAATTGTAGATCCGTGGGTTTCTGGGCAATTAATCACATTTTTTTCCTCCAACAATCCACTATAAACATGACATTGAACAATAAAGTACATTAACCTCTGCTTTGCGCAAAAACTTTGCTTATTTAAACACTGCAAGGGTACCAGCTCCTGTTCTCCTTCCGAATGGATCCTGACATGCTGCCGGACGCTCTACCCTTGTGGCCCCCAGGATCTAGCAGAGGGATGAGCGTCCCTCCCTGGGGGATGGCAGCCCCTGCAGCCAGGCTGTGTCACCCTGGCAGCAGCGTCACACCCATGCCTTGGCATTTGTGTCGTCTCCAAGTGATGCTGCAAAGGCGGCAGCTGCCCGCACCGAGCGGGCGCTGTGCTGGGCGCGAGCAGGGCTGGCGCGGAGCCCGCAGCTCCTGGGGATGCGCCGGGCCCCATGCGGCTCCCGCACGGCCTGGGCACACGGGGCTGGCAGCTGGGGCGCACACCATGCTCAGGAGCCGCCTCCTCCTGCTGCCCCGGCCCGGCTGCCCCACGCTCCTTCCTGGCAGTGGGCACGGATGGCCACGGCAAAGCTGCCATTGGCACACGCTGCCATCCATGCGCTTCCACGGCGGGATGGGGGCCCTTTAGGGACAGAGGGGCTTGTGTGAGGCTCTTCCTTTGGGTCCAGCTAGTTATGAGCAGGATCATTACAGTGAATTTCGGTGAATTACCTGACTCCAAAGAAACTGGCAAAATGTTTGTCAGTGACTCAAGACTCCTCTTTTTACAAAAAAAATTTCCAGATTTTCCTGAAAGGAGAAGGCCTTGGGGAACAGCTGAGCCAGGGCGAGCCTGAGCAGCCCTGCCCATGGAGCCCATCTCACCCCAGGATAATCCACTGGGGCCATTCTCACTGCAGCTGCTGCCTTGTCTGCACCTCCAGGCATCCCTCAGTTCTGCTGGATTTTGGCCGACCCTCATCACACTCCAGCAGTGTCATGAGGGGCTCTCTGTGAGGGGGACTGACATCCATCCACTCCAACATGTTAAACCAAAACATATTTTTCTTCCACATTGCTCTATTTTCCACATTTTAAAAAATCCTGTTTATGGGTTGTGTTTTTTTCTATTTTCTTAAATCTACCACTGGGGATAGATCCTGCCTGAAAAAAAATGGGTGTGCAGTCACTGTTAAGCCATGAAAAGCAGTGACTGGACTGTTATCTAACACTGTTGTAAGGTTACTATTTATCTAGAGCAACTGAAGTTGGCACTCACATCTGGCGCCTGGTACTTAGTGCAATTATTTATGATTTCCACCAAGATTTAAAAGCTCATCGCCGGCCTTGTAATGCAGTAACTGATTGCACTGCTAATGTAATTAAGAAAAGATTATGATGTCCACGTGGCACACCAGATGGTGGCATTCATAGCAATCGGCACACACAACTGGCAGACAACTGCACAAGGGCAGTGAGGCACAGGCAGCTGGAGCTGCCATGCCCCCTATGAATCCGAGTTGTGCACATGGGCTGCCCCGTTCACCCCCACAAACACCACACGGGTGGACAGGGCAGCCCGTGTGCAATGAGTTCCCTCTTGGTGGCTGGATGCATTCTCAAGCATCCTTGCTAAACCTGGGAACCCATTGGGTGGAAGTATCCTCAGTTTGCCACTCGTCATTTCCATCAAACTCTCTTGGGAGCTGGTAGAAGAGGTAGTTTGATCTTGCAACTCCAGTGTGCAGTCCTGTGCCAGCTGGGACTGGCCCAGCTCCAACACACTGCAACAGATCTGGTGGATGAATTTCAACCCAGAAATGGTGGGTTGAATCCACCATTTCTCTGCCCAAATACTCAGTCAGCAGGAAGGGATCCACAGCCTTGGATCTCAGCAAGACAGTTTGAAATTTGTTCCCTCATTTTGTCAGATGATCATGGGTTTAGGAAAAATTTTGCTTTCACATAAATGGAAGGTTTCTGGCTAATCATGGGAGTCTGGTCACTGAGGGAATTGTACCTCTGCACATTTTGGGGTGCAGGGAAAGCCCTGCTACTCTGTGCACTGCTGCCTCAGCTTGCGGGACTCCAAACTGGGTAGCAACTGCAGGTGCTCTTCAAGAAGCAGGTTCAGAAACTGGCAGGGAACAGCACCCTGCAGGAGCCTTTCCTCCCACCATCCTCCTCTCCTGGGACAGAGGCTCTTCTCCCACTGTGGAGCAGAATTTAACTCTTGCAAGGGACAGTTCTGCTGCACTGCTCCAAATGCTGTTGTGGCCAGGGCCCTCCTGCCTTCTCAGGGGTTCCACATTCTCCAGGAACAGGAGAGGCCTGTCCCTGACACTGTTGGATCCGTTATTCAGGATCAATGCCCGTTTGCTCTTGCACCTTCTGTCATGGAAATGATGCCGCAGGCTTGCCTGGCTTCCAGCAGGGCAATGGTGAGAGCGGTGTCAATGCTGTGCCAGAGCAGGGAGAGGCTTCTCTTGGAATCAGTAATGTATGCAAGGAGCTGGTGTCACCAAAGCCCATTCAACACCCTGCTCCCCTCTTTGCCATTGCCGGTGAATTGAATAAAGCGGCTGTGACTCATCTGCTCGTGGCACTGGAGCTGACACATGCCAATGTGCAGGTTGTAACCCCACTGGAGGTTTTTATACCATCTGTATTTGCAACATGAATATTTCAGCCAATGTGGCATTTTGGAGACTGGTGCCTTCCAGGTTTAGTGCTGGCAGTGTGTGGGTCAGGAGCGCTGCAGGTTCAGCTGCACGTCCTGTCAGTAATTTACTGCTCGGGCGCTAAGCAGCACGGGCCGTGGCGCCGCAGGGTTTGTTGGCTCATTGAGCCCACACGGCTCTGAAGCAACAGAAAAACAGTTTTTGATCTCTTGCTGCTGGCCTCTGCCTGAAAAGCATAAAGCAGGAGGCAAACCCACAGCAGCTTTTCTGCCAGTGTCACTGTAATATGGATGGTGTTTACTGTCACTTAGGAGATGAAGACAGCAATATGTGGGGCTGGATGGGACAGCTGGCCATGGTGGATTTAGGTTATCTCATGAAGACCCCATTTCTGAGCTCGTACCCCCATCTCTGGCCATAAGAAATTGAAATTTCTCAGCTGTAGGATTGATCAGACTGGTTTCTGCCCTTGCCCAAGGGTGTTGTGATGCCCTTGGGTCAGTGACCTTCTGTTTGGGGACAGCCAGGTGAGAATGGGGAACATCTTGCTGTTCCCAATGACCCTTCATTAAGGATGTTGGGATTGCAGTTTTTCTGGTCTCCTAGTGATACAGTAATTGCCCAGTTACGACCGACTTTGGCATCGTTATCCACACCGGGTCCTGTCAGATGGATGGGAAACTTGCTGGGGTACTAATATGCACAAGCAGCAGTAGCCAAGGAGCCAAACAGCAGTGTCTAAAGATGCCAGCTGGCCTGGGAATTGCCATGGAGGGAGTCACTGTGCTCTTGAAGGAGGGAATGGGGCCCCTGGCATTCCCTGGTGCTGCTGCACAGGGGAACAGCTTGGGGCTAGATAGGGGTGCAAAATCCCTGGCTGCTGCAGTTCAACCAGTGTGTGAATTACTTCTTTTGGTTTAAAAGGAACAAGGGGTGCTGCCTGTGGCCCTGCTTTCAGGAGCTGGAAGACCAGAACTGAGGTCCTGCATAGCTAAATGGAGAAGGGGCTGCACCTAAACAAAGTCTTACAGAGGCAGCTGAACTGTGACAAACTTCCCAGTAACACTGCCAAATGGTCACCTATTAACTGACTCCCTGGAATTCCTTTGTGCAAACACCCAGCACTGGAATGCTGTCTGCTGCCAGCGTGTTCCTGGAACAGCAGCTTTGCAGCCCTGGCAGCCACGTCCATGGGTTTCCCCTGCACATATCCACAGGGAAGGCCATGGACTGGCAGCAAGCAGCGGGTGGCTGGGTGCTGTGGGGACAGCACCCACCCCAAGTGTGAGAAAGCAAAGCAAGCAGTAGCATTTCATCAGAGGAGGCCTGCAAAGAAAACATTATTTCCTCAAATGTGTTCATCATTCAAAATTGTTCAAGCAAAGGTTTCCATCGTGCTGTGGCCATTACTCATAATCTGAGGATCTGGATGCGTGGCTCTCCTTGGTAATTAGCCGCACGGCGTTCTCTCTGCCCTCCATTTGGTGGAACAGCAGCTGTGCTTTAGTCCCAGGGTGTCTCCACAGAACAAACAGGGCTGGTCCTGGCTGTGGGGCCTTGAAACAGGACTCACGAGGCCAGATTTCATCCCTGTACCACTAAACAGTGCCAGTGCCTGTGCACCCGCAGCCAGAGGCTCCCTGTGACCCTGGCAGGTCACGGGATGCTTTGGGCCCTGCTTCCCTTGTTGTGGAGGCAGCTGGTGACAGTCTCTCCTCCTGGACCATCCCTTCAGGTGAGGGATGCCCTGAACCTCTTTAGGGGCTGAACCCCTGTCCTGGCCAAAGCCACCACTGGGTGCTACATAAATCAGTTATCTCTGGTAGGATTGCTGTACGTTGGTGTCCTGTACATCATAACTGAAATACATATGTGACAACTTGTCTAGTGCTTAGTAACAGCTATGGGATAGGAAAGTTAATGGGAAATAGATCAAGAAACTGCTTTTTGAAAATTGCTTCCTCTGTTTCAGAGTGGGTGTCTGAGTTAAAGGAGATTAGGACCTCCTCACTTTGTTTTTAGAATAATCAAGGTGTAAACTAGAAATATAGAAGGGAAGTTCTGACTGCAAAGAGATATTTTGGTGCACCAAATTAGAGGCAGCAGGTTAAGCCTACCTTCAAGAAACCTTAAAACCAGGCAGCAGCTGAGCTGTGACCTGCAGCAACTCCAGCATGAAATGAAACTCTGGGCTTATTTTCCTCCAAAGACAAGCATGGAAAACACGGAATGTGCAGTACTATTGCACTCCTGGCAGCCATCCACCCAGGGATAAGCAAGCCATATTTGTTCAGCCACAGACTGACCAAAATTCCCCCTATTAGGTGTCCTGAAAAGATGACACTGATATGAACTGGACAGCATGTACAGGACTGCAGAACTCATGAGAAAAGACATGTTCTGAAATAAAGAGGAGTAAATAAATGGATCTTGAAAAAGATGGATGTAAAATATTCATAGGAAAGCATTATACTTGCAAATATTTATGCTTTTGAGTAACTTTACACAGATAGATTAACCAACTGCAGTGTAGCTATGATTCATGCACCCAACACCCAGTATTTGCTGATTCAGAGCCCGTGCAGTGCCCCGTGGAAGAGAACAATAGGGCTTTTCCCAGCCACCAAACCTGCCGAGGTTTAAAGGTGCCTGCGGGCAGAGGTGCCAGCATTGCCCTGGGCTGGCTCCAGTCACTCCAGGGCAGCAGCTAAACCGTGCTGGGAAGTGACTCTCTCTGGAAAACACGTTATTGCAGATCATGCCACAGACACATTGGGATGTATGCTTGCAGTGAATCTTTGAATATTTTGTGGATACTAAGCAGCAATTAGAGTCTTCCTTTGGAATCAATTCATTCCCTACCACCATTGTAGCAGGGAGGATCTTATTGAAACTCTCGGATTTTTAATATTATTACACTAAAGACTCTCTCAGTATCAGCATCTCCATGGGGGAGCATTAGCACACTGTAATGTGTAACAACTTCTCCAGTTCAGGAAATCTTCTTGTATTTGTAATAGGACATTTGGGGCATATATTATGTATGGGACATATATTTCTCATTTCCACCAGGCATCATCTTTTCTTCTCTCTAAATTACTCTCCAAATAAAAAAAAAAATGCATTGTATTCCTTATCACTCAAAATATATATATATATATTTTTTTTTTTTTTTTTTAATCTTTGGATGCAGAAGCCACTAACAGCCATCAGGGCTGTACTCAGTAAGAGCCAGAGAGCCTTGGTCAAACAGGGAGAGAACGGAGTTGCTGTTCAAAATACTTATTACCAGTCTAAAACGCTTTACTGGAGAGAAGCACCAGTCAGAACAGGAGGAAGGCTTGGTCCCAGCCCAGGATTGTGTCCAGGATGAAGCAGGACTCCAGTTTCTGTTGTTTGCTTTATGGACAGGAACACAAAACCACTAATGCGTACCTTGCGTTCCAGACAAACCTCTCAAACACTGACTAATCACAGCTCATAGTGTTTTGCTTGGTAGTAAGTCTGACCACACCAGGATGAAGAGCAAGGAGCTGAAACAGCCCTGAGGATCAAACCCAAGAGCTCCCCTGGTCCTGAGCCCTGCAGGCACATCAGCACCGACAGCCCAGTCACGGCTGGGCCAGTGGGAAACGCCTGGTCAACCGAGCTCCTGTCCACCTCAGAGAGAGCCAGAGAGGTGCAAAACCAGCCTGCAGACACCCACGAAAGGAAAGAGAAAGGCTCTTGGCTCAACCACTCCTGCTTGGCTCAGATTGGCCAAAGCAATGTAGAGACAGTCCAAATAGGATGGAAGACACAAACCATTATCTAGGTGAGAAAAGAACAGGCTGAACAGAACTCCTCAAAAGATGACCAAATCAAGCAAAAAGACAATGGGGGAGGGAGGAAAAAAAAGGGAATTAGTATTTTAGTTAAAGGCAAAATATCAGACAAGGAAAAGCCCTATGACCATGGACATGGACCCTCTGGTAAATGCACCACCCTGCCACATGGTACCTGATTTAGTCAATGGGAGGAAATTTGGGTGTCTGAGTGAAATCCTTCTCCTCTTCTAAGTCACAAAGGCCAAGTTCCCCACACAAAGAAAACACTGGTGTCATGGAAAATAGAATAAACCGGATCTATAAAGAATAGGGGAGACCATCTGCTCCGAGGGAATGACTGAATAATATCTGATAAGAGTTTTCGATGGCTTGAGACTTGACCATTAACAAAAATTCTCCAAGCTATTCTTAACTCTTTGGTATTGGAGTTTTCACCATTATCTTCACAGAATCTCTTGCTGCACTTCACATACTTCACTACTCAGCCTCTCACAAAGGGGAACAGGTTTCTGCCCTTCTCTTTAATTCACATACACATTAAAGAGTTTCCTTCCCTCCCTTATTTCATTCTTCACCCCAGGATTTTTTTCTTTTGCTTTAGATTAGCAGCTCCAACTCTGTCTTGCACTGAAGGCTGCTGCTGTCAGCCCCTACACCCATCTTGCTGCTCTCCAGACGATTGTTGTTGACCTTGCCTCAGGTAAGGTGCTCAAAAGCCAGCGCAGGACAGCTGCAGGATTGGTTCATGTAATGATGGCTATGGACCATGCTGCTGTCTCACGATATGCTGCGATTCACATCACCTGCTAATTCAATGAGTGTGTTGTCAGTTTCAACACTGGCACGTGTTAAGGTTGAGTAGAACCAGACCTTTGCAGACCCTCTATTCAGGATGTTTTCTGTGCTGTGAGTGGACCCGAAGTCTGCTGGTCACCCAGCCAGCCGGGCAAACCCTGACTACTTTGGACCATATCTTTGTCTTCCAGGCCATGGTTAGACAGAGCATCAAATATCTTAATGAATTGAAGTAGGTCCTGAAACCACTCATCCCTCCCAACCTCGGGGACTTCTTGAGAAGATAACCAGCTTGCTTGACAGCATTTGCCCTTCCTCAGCCCACAGCAGCTGCTGCCCATCTTCTGGATGCAGCCCGTTTCGGAAGGAGGAAGGAGGTTAAGGAGGTTACATTGTCCAAATCACAATATTCAGCCATTTCCACCGGGCACTTCCCGTCTGCTCCGGGTCGGGAGGCTGGTCGGAGCGCGCTGGGGAGCTCGGCCGGGCACTGCCCAGTTCCGAGGAAGGGGGGTTTTGGCGAGGTGTGGCCCCGGGCCCCGCGGGGCCGTGCCCGGTGCCCGGGGCCGCGGGCGGGGCCGGGCCGGGCGGAGCGGCAGGAGGCAGCGCTGCGCGGCAGCCGCGGTGAGTGTCCCGTGGGCCGGGCCGGGCTGCGGGGCTCGGGGCGGGGGTCGCGGGGCGGCGCGGGGGCCGGGCCGGGCGGGGCGGGATCTGGGCCCTGCGCGCCGCGGTCCGGCCGCGGTGGGCGCGGAGCGGCGGCGGGAGCCCGAGCCCCGGGCCTGGGCCTGCCCGGCGTCCGCGCCGCTCCGCTCCCCGCCCCGCGCCGCTCCGCCCGGGCCCGCAGGCCGCTCCCCCGCCGCCGCTCCTCCCGCCGGGCCGCGCCGCGCCGGCTCCGCCGGGCGATGAGGAGCTGCTTCTGCCTGCGCCGGGGGAGCCGCGACCCGCCGCCCGCCGCACGGGCAACAGTTAAGTGTCCCTGCAGCCGCCGCGGCCCCGCGGCCGGGCCGGGCCGGGCCCGCCGGCCTCCCGCGGCCCCTGCGGAGGCGGCCCGGCGGGGCCGGCCCGGCGCGGCGGGAGCGGGCGGGGGCGCTCACGCGGCCGCGGCGCCGGGCGGGGCGGGCGGGCCGAGCCCCCCGGGCCGGGGCTTGCCGGGGGCTGTCGGGGCCGGCCGTGTACGGGGACCTCGCGCCCGGGCCGGGGCTGGAGCGCCCCGCTGGCCTCCGTGAGAGCCGGCAGCTCCTCCGAGGCTGGGCTAGCTGCAGGAGCGGCCTCGGGTACCAGCCCTGGGGTACAGCCCCGGTGACCTTGACCTGCTCCGGAATTTACTGTAAATTCTTCTTGGTGACGGTTACAGGAAATAACAAAGCCCCCCTCTGTTTCATGTGGTCTTTTGCTGCGTTTGTAGCATGGGCCTACCTGACTGCCCGTTTCTTACCTGTGCTCAGTGCATGGCTGAAGGTGTGGCAGTGGCTGACTTCTTACAGCCTGGCTGGAGCAGCGACACAGAGTTGCCTGTGCTTTAAGTACTCGTGCCCTGCATCACGGAGGCTTGCAAGCTTTCTCTGAGGTTTCTGGAGCGATTTTCAAAGGTCAACCAATCTTCAGTGTTGTCTGCAGGTTCCCAGAGCTGGGGCATTCTCAGCTTGGTCACACTAACACTGAAACCAGGCTGTGTATCAGCAGGTGTGTAGCTGCTCGAGCTAAAGCTTGGGTTTCTCCATTTTGTATTTTAACTGAGTGAGAACATGCTAATCTGTTTTTTAAGGGAACCTGTGTGTTGTGCAGCATGTTGGTAGTGTCATCCCTATAATTTGTAGCTGAGATGGCCTTCCCTTCTAGACGAAGGCATAACTTGACTTCTGGAGGTGTGAGAAAAAACAGACAACATCTCACTCTTGTACCACGTGCATCTCTGACAAAGTGAATCCTGGGCTTAAGGGTGCCGGTAACCCTCAGGGACCTGTTCATACCTCTGCCAAGATAGAAATAACTGAACTCAATGTCATTTCAGTTTTGCTGCCCTGGTGCAAGGTCATCTGTGTATGGAAACCTATTTTGGTTTGAAACAGGACACTTCAGAAATATGTATCCATAGTTAGAAGTGCTGTGAAGCAATACATGGTCTCGATTTTGCTCATTCTGTTCACTTAAGTTCCTGTTTCCATCCCATTCAGTCACAAAGCGTAGGTTCTGCAGCTGGTGCAGGGCAACTGTCTCATAAAGGAGGCTGTGTGCAGTGGTGATTCCAGGCATACCTTCGATGGTGGTGAAATGTGAAACTGAAATTCTTCCTGTTTGTGATGGTGGCCTCCAAAGCCCCGATGCTGATGGCTGCTGCGGGTTCCTGTTTTTCTGATGGAGACGATGTCGTGTTCCCTGAACAGAAATAGAAGGCTGGCTGGGGCCGTGTCCGGTGCGCGGGCGTGCGGGAGAGCTGCGGCTGCGGGGCAGCGTGGCTGCGGGGCAGCGTGGCTGCGGGGCAGTGGGGCTGCAGCTGCGGGGCAGTGGGGCTGATGGGCAGCATGGCTGCGGCTGCGGGGCAGCGTGGCTGCAGCTGCGGGGCAGCGGGGCTGCAGCTGCGGGGCAATGGGGCTGCAGGGCAGCGTGGCTGTGGCTGCGGGGCAGCACGGTGTGCCAGCAGTGCCTTCCTGCAGGGATGGAGGACAGGCCAAGCAGGCAGACCAGGCTTTGAGCAGCATGTCTGCTTGGTTTAGGGGACCATTTCCCACAGACTGCAGGGACGCCGTGAGGTAGTTGGTTTTTTTTCCAGTTTTGCCTGAGCTCATACCTTTCTGCCTGTGGGAAGAGCAAGCCAGTGTCAAAGTGCAGGGCTTGTAGTTGGAGGGAGAAACAATAACACCATTCTCTGTCTAAGTCCTTGGCTATTTAACTTCAGAGCTTGACCCGCTTTGCTGGCAGCATGATGTTTCTGTAGCAAACACATTGAAAGGCCTGATCTGGTCATATACCCACCAGCTCTTGAACTTGCTGAACTTGTTGAAAAGGAACAGTGAGAGCAGAAAATGGTCTAGAAACTCACAATAACGCATTCATTTCTGAAAGCGGGTACTTCTGCTGTATATGTATCCCAGCCAGAGCCCAGCAGTGTGTGTGGTCAGTCACCTCCTCAGTGGAGCCAGCAGAAAAATATGCCTAGGATAAACTAATAAAGGCGGATGAGCTAACAAGGAAATGGGAGAGAACAAGCAAAAAGGCTATAAACAGACAGACTTGGCAGTGCTGGCAGACAGGGTATGTGTGACTGTGGGCATGGCTTGTGGGAAGAAGGCTGTGCCAGAAACCAGTGGAGTCCCAGAAGGGCTCTGCTACAGCTGGGCATCAAGATCCCTGGTACACTACGCCTCCTGCCTTGAGGCATGTCTGGTTCAAGGGTTGGGAAGCATTCGGGATAGAGCCAGCAGCATGGTGGCTGGTTGTCCAAGAGTGCATCCTGTCCATCTGACCTGCAGCCATCCCACCCTCCTCTGCTGCGTGCTGCTTGGGGTTGGTGCTGCCAGGATGTGCAGGGACTTTGGTTGGAGACACGTTCTTTCCCCACTGGCTTTGTCTGGGCAGCCCCACAGTGTTCTGAAGCTTCTTCGTGCCCCAGAGCTCACATCCGGCTTCCTTTGGCTGCTGGGGTGTGCTGGGGACTGGATGCTGCCCCACAGCTGAGAGCAACTTCCAGCTCCCAGCTAAAGGGAAAAATGTTCTTCTCATTGTTTTGGCCTGTTCCCGGAATAGCCCTGCAGTGAAGTAGGCACAGGCAGCTTACTGCAGGATGCTGATGGGCCATATCCTGGGCTGAGTGCTGGGCACTGTGGTGGGAGGTGGTATGCAGGTCAAACTCACGTTGCTAAAGAGAATTAAAATAACAAACTGCCTAATAGAAGTATTTATAGAATCCTGCTCCTTAATTTAATCTCCTCTTTGACTGTTTATTTTTTCATTTTTAAGTTAAAAGGCGCAATAGAAGAGAAACCAAACTTTGTTGACACTCTCACGGAGAAGTGCAGTTTAACTAATCCTCTTTGTGATTGCCCAGCCAGAGACTCCCCTCTGACCTGTGCAGAGTTCACAAAAACATTTATCCCAGTGTGCAACTGACTTCTGCTGCTCCATATCTGTTCCAGATGCATCCTCAGTGCCACCTGCACAGCAGGCAGCTGCCCAGAGCTCGCTCTGCCTGGTGTGGCAGAGCGTGGCCGTGCTGCAGTGGCCACAGCAGGTTTGCTTGCTGGGCGGGTGCTGTGCCTGCCATCCCTGTTGGCTGCAGGCACGGGGCAGAGGAAGGTGCTGGGTTCGCTGGGCAGGGGCAGCTTGGTGGCCCTTGCTGCAGCAGGTGCTGCTCAGGGCCCTACACTGGTGCTGTGCCGTGTTACCCTGTGGCGTCCACCACAGCCAGGCGCACAGCCCCACGGCCAGGAGGACAGCCCCACGGCCAGGAGGACAGTCCCACGGGCAGGAGGACAGCGCCACGGCCAGGTGCACAGCCCCACGGCCAGGCCAGGAGCACAGCCCCACAGCCAGGCGGACAGCCCCACGGCCAGGAGGACAGCCCCACGGCCAGGCCAGGAGCACAGCCAAGCGGACAGCCCCATGGCCAGGTGCACAGCCTCATGGCCAGGCCAGGCGGACAGCCCCACGGCCAGGCGGACAGCCCCACGGCCAGGCGGACAGTCCCATGGCCAGGCCAGGAGCACAGCCCCATGGCCAGGCGCACAGCCCCACGGCTAGGCGCACAGCCCCACGGCCAGGCGGACAGTCCTATGGCCAGGCGGACAGTCCCACGGCCAGGCGGACAGTCCCACGGCCAGGAGGACAGTCCCATGGCCAGGCGGACAGCCCCACGGCCAGGAGGACAGTCCCACGGCCAGGCGGACAGTCCCACGGCCAGGCGGACAGTCCCACGGCCAGGCGGACAGTCCCATTGCCAGGCGCACAGCCCCACGGCCAGGCGGACAGTCCCATTGCCAGGCGCACAGCTCTACAACCAGCGCTGCCGCCATAGAGGGGCTTTGTGTAAGAGGCACAAAGTGAGGATTGATGCTGTTTCCCCTCCCCCTGCCGTGAGAGCAGGGCTGTAAATGGCTCCCACAAAGGTGTCCTTCTTCCTTCGTTGAGGACAGGGTGCCTGCGGGCTGAGGGGGAGGCACCACACTTCGGGTTGGAGCACCCACCCCCCCTCCTGTGCTGGTGCCCCGGCGCCCCTCGTCCTCAGCCTTGTCCAGGCTGAGCTGGCAGCTGCTCAGGTTCCTGCTGGGCAGCCGGGCCTCCCTGCAGCATGGTGAGACTGGGCAGCGCTCAGCAGCAGGCGCTCCATCAGGGTGTGCTTGGTGGAGCGCAGAGGCACCATGTGAGCAGATCTGCTTCCCTGCAGTGCCGCTGCAGCTGTGTGGGAACCTGCTGTGTGTGTTCTTAGCATGCCGGGGAATATCATCACTTACCTGGATTTCAGTTCAGAATGGCCTAAGAGAAGCTTACGTCAGCATTCATTACCTCCCACCTCCTCCCAATATGTAGTAATAAGTCACCACACTATTGAGTGACTTGAAGTTTCAGAAAACTTTCATGAAGAACAGATTGTAAGCTCTTTGTTAAATTCACATTATGTTTCTTCCATGCTGCATGTTTGAGGTTCTGCATTACTTGCGAGGCCTCTGGATGAGCTGTGGGGTGGCACAAGCATTGGCACAGGGTCTGTCGTGGCTGTGCCAGTGCCTCCGGCATTCCTGCAGCAGGGTCCTGTGCTCCTCACCCACCCTGAGGACAGGGAGCCTGCTGGGAGAGGAGGGTGAGCCCCTGGGGCTCAGGCTGCACTTACCGTCATGCTCGAAGGTTTGAGCTGCTTTGGGAGTGAAGAGGCTTCGCTTTGCTCTGTGTGCTGGAAGTGTGTCCAGCACACTGGTGCTAAAGCAGAGCTCTCTGCCTTTGGTTCATCAGCAATGGTGTTTGCACCATTACTGGTCACTAGCACCTCTTTTGGACTCCTCAAGTAGTCTGGCTGTTCATGTGACATTATTATTATTTACTTAGGGCCCAGACTTGCTCTTTTTTATTGCCTGCAGCACGATGTTTGTTCAGACTGGGCATTGTGAAGTGTAAACCCAGGTCCCACTGGCACCAGTACTCACCTCTGCCTTTCTAGAAGCAGTAAGTAACCAGCCATCTAAATGGCCTAGAAATGCTGGGGTTTGATTGCTCTGAGGAGGGAATTGAATTAGGCAGCTCTGGTTCACGGCTTGTCTGGCTCTGCAGCAGTGATGCTTGTTTACACAAAGCACTGCCCTTTGTCTTGGGGTTCGTGGGGGGTGGTTTCCTGGGGCATTCCTGCCTGAAAGCCAGAGAAGACTTGCTTTAACTGACTGCCTCTGCAGGAGACCACATGCTGAGGCAGTGGCACCTTTCCCCATCCTTCACTTCGGTTGTTTCAGCCCCTTTCTTGTCCTCTCCTCCTGCTTCCTGCAGCAGCATCCCTCCGAAATTAGTTGGTCTTACCTGCTTCTGTCCTTTTTGCATATCTCCCTCCCTTGATGTTCTTGGTGGTGTGTCTCTTCTGGAAGATGCTCAGGCCTCCTCAAGGCCTCTCTGCTTTGTGCCAGCCCACCCTGTGCTTCCTCTGTGTTCCCTGATGTGGAGGCTCCCTGCAGCCAGTGCGGTTCTGCATCCAGCGCCAGAGACATCTGTGCTGCTCCTTGAAATCAGTCTGGCTGAGGGGCGTGTGATGGGACTGAGGACTCATGGGGGAACCCCCAGCATGTCTTAACACCCATAGTGGATGGGGAACCTCCCCCTAAAGCCATTAGGAGCAGATTTTTTGCTGTTTAAAATGACAGAGCTGCTTCAACCAACCTGACTTGGGGATGAAATTTGCTCTCTTTTTGGAAGAGAAGGGATTGAGCTTTGGTTTTCCTGTCATTGCTAGATGGAGACCAGCCCACGGAAGCAACAAAACGAGTCTCAGAGGCTGCCAGCACAAATTTCAAACCTATTTGGCATTGCACAAGTATACTCTCTTATCAAAAGCAAATTAAAGTGCAGAAGGTGTGTCTGGCCTAATCCTGTATTTACCTTGGCCGTCTGTGGTGTGTCAGCACAGGCACTGTGGCATGCATGTGTGCTCTTGGTTCTCTGGCTTCTGCTGGGGTGTGGTGCCCAGCAGCCCTTTAATTCTGCTCCTTTCTTCCAGGATCAGTCCATAATGCCTGAGGTGCGAGACCTCACCGATGCCTTGCCTGACCTGCCGATGGATCCCATCACAGGCGTTGGTGTGCTCGCGTCCCGCAGCCGAGCACCCACTGGATATGACGTTGTAAGTAGAGCTGTTTGAGCTGCTACAGGTGATGCTTTGGTTCCGCACTAATGAGCCTTTACTTTGCTGGGAGCAGCATCTCTTTCAGAGAGAACCTGTCTTAGAGCTGTGCTGTGAGGAGTCATTCGGTAGCCAGCTGCCCACTTTTCAGCGCACGGCACTTGGTGCTTTCCTTCACCAGAGGGTTGTGGGTGCAAATGTGCCACTTCATCTTTGCCACTCCAGAGGAGCTTAATTTCCTAGAGGAGGGGTTTACTGAAACAGCTGGCCACTATGGCAAGCAAATTTAATAATCCTAGTAACATTCATCCTGAAGAAGTCCTAAGTATTGTACAAATTATATCTCTAAATAAATGAATCCCGCATCAGCTGTTTAATCCCACATATCAGCACTGCACAGTGATGATGAGAAGCTCCAGAAAGGGAATCAAAGAGTTTTGCATCCAGCTGAAATTGCAAGGATGAGTTTGACAGGCAGAATGCAAACCTCTAAACTAAGGTTTGGCAGGAGACTGGCAGCAGGAAAAGGCAGCTGGGTACAGCGTAGATGAATGTGTGAACAGATAAAGGGAGGTCGCTGTTCAACAGCTGCTTGTTCCTTGGATTAGTTGCTGTGTGACCAAAAGCAAGATGTTTCTACTCATAGATCAGTGTCCCGAACTGTGAAATATAAAATACTGACCTTGCAGAGATCTACAGAGAAAGATTTGGTCTGTAGTTCATCTGCTTGCCTTTCTATGTGTCCTGCTCCAACTGTGCTACATTACACTGTGGGTTTCCAGAGCCACACAGCTTGTGTGGTAGGAGTGGAAGCCAGCTGACTTGAGGCTTTGCTCATGCCTCTTCAGCTCTGGATGATTTCATACCTTGTTCAGTGTGAAGAAAGAAAATGGATCAGGCTGAAGTAAGGACACAAGGGGGGCATTGTGAAAAGGCTCCTTAAAGACCAGGGAGGTTTTTACATTTACTGTGTTTTTCCAAGTGCTCATTACCTGTGTGAGCCAGGCTGTGTAATTAGCTGCTTGCCCTGATAAAGAAGCACGGGACAGTGTGAGACTTGTGATAACAGAATTGCATTTTGCCTAAATGGCTGGGCAGAGAGCACGCTCACCCCAGATAGCCTGCCTGTGGCTTAATGGGGAGTTGGAGCGCTAACGCAGTTTAAACTAAACAAGATAAAAGAGTCTTCCTGTGGTGTAATCCAATTATGGTGGTGGTGTAATGCTGGTGAATGTGGGTCGCTGTCTCCTCAGGGCACAGTGAGGAGCTGCCTTTGCTCTGGCTCTGCTGCCTCACTGTCTGTTCACAAGGAGCACTGTCTGCCCTTGGAGCGGGCGTGGGGCAGTGCCTGCTGTTCTGCTGTCCTCCCCCAGCACGGCTGCCACATCAGCTTACCACATCAGCTTACCACGTCAGCAGTGTGCCTGGGTGCTGCCAGCCACCCTTGGTGTCCTGAACCCCGTGCAGCACCTGCTGTCAAGGGGCCATGCTGGGTGCCACACTGACGTGACAGGGGACAGTGGCATGCACGAGTGTGCTGCTCTTGCCTGGGTGTTTCTGAAGGTGGCTAGTCTGTGAGTCAGTGCACTGAAGCATTGTGTGGTATGCCGGGTTGTCACTTCTTCATGTCTTCTCTGGAACCTGGTCTGGCCCCCCAAAAGCTAAATGTGCACAACTGCAGTGCTCAGCACAGCAGAGAAATCGTGGTCTGAGACATGGGCAGTGTGCAGACCTGGGTGGTCTTGGGATCTGTGTTTCTGCAGGTATGCAATTTCCTTAATGAGGCACTGACAGCTGATTGCTGTAAAGCCTTGAGGAAGGCAGCTGTGGCAGCTGCATCCCAGAAGTGTGCTCCCTAGAGCCCTCATAGTAAGAGGTGTAAACTGCACCCTGGAAAGGAGAACCACACTCATCTTTTGGGAACCATTAACAGCAGTGTTTCTTGGGATGTTGTAGTCTCCTTAGGGATCCAATGGCTTTGTGTGTCACTATTGCATCTTGCAGCATTCAGTTCTACAGGTGGATTCAGAGTTGCATGGGAAAGTATTTCCTCATGTAGTTTCTGATGGTTTCAAGTTTTGCAATGAAGTAACCAGCTCTTTCTGAGACACCTATGTCATTTATAGGCATTGCCAGTTTCCCTCTCATTTTTATCCTTCAATTAACAACTTCATTTTCTCTTTTGTTCTCTTTTAAAGAAATCTCCAGGAACGCGGGTGCTTCATGCCAGGTGTAAATTAAATGCCTAGAGATGTCCAGGTCCATTTCACAGGTTCACAGGGCTCAGCCTACTGCCCAGCTGGAGATGGCAGGCACCAGTGCCTGGGGGGGTGTCTTGGCAAAAGGGACAGAGGCCTTTTTTCCTCTGAAGTACTTTACTTACTCCATAATCTCTATTGCCTTTGTGGCTGCTTAGAAAACAAATGCACTACTGGCACTTGGAATAACTGGCCAGGCCTTTTCACAGCTAAAGCACCAAAGACTTGATTTTGCCAAAATATACAGTATGTCTGAACTTAGATTCCTGAAAATCCAACCAAACTGGCAAGACTGAGTGTCTGGGTGGGGAGGAGAGGTAGGAGGCAGGAGCCTGGGACAGGAGGGAGGTGTGGCTGCTGTGCAGCTGTGTTCTTTGCTGCAGGCTGAACACCAGCTCCATGGTGGGGTTTGCTCTGGGGCAGTGCCTGAGCAAGCTGCAGACCCAGCAGGAGCAGCCCTGAGTTTGCCAGAGGGGCAGATCAGCCTGTGGGGCAGGAGGTTTAAAGGACCCGCTTGCCGAAGACCTGACTGTGGTGGCAGTAACCCCATTCTGACTGCCGTGCAGCAGCAGATCACCCTGTACGTACTGGGTGTCACTTCCTTGGCGGGTGGCACTCTGTCAGGTCCATCTGTTTGTAGCACACGGGTGAGGAGTGTCTCCCCCCAGCCTCATGAGGAGAAGGACCATTTCCTGTGCCTGGGGCGCTGCGTGCTCAGTGCCAGGTGCCAGATCCTCTGTCTCGCACGTTCCTTGCCTCTCAGCCAAGGAAAGACTGGGCAAGCTGGGGCTCTGGAGTGCCTGTCCTGCTGGCCAGGTCTGCTGTGGCCTTTCCCACTTGGCTCCTGTCCTGAGGGCGTGCTGATCAGGCACAGCTCTGCTTTGAGATTTGCTGGGGCTTCTCCTTGCTTGCAGGAGCCCAGCAGGTGATGCAAGAAGTTTCCTATTTATATGGCTCTGTTTTCTTTCCCCATGTGTTTTCTAACAAGTTCATTCATGCTTGCATTGTCCTGGCTTGGAGTTCAAGTTGACCATCCCTATATGCCACCAGTTTTCCCAGACAGTTTCCTGAATATCTTTTCACCAGAACTGACTTACCCATCACAGAGGAAGATGCATGTAGATTTTACATATTCCTAAACTATCAGTTCAGGAAAGATTTTAATTCAAAGAATTCAGATAAGCAAAAAATTTCACCGAAATCCTATTCTAAAATGCAGCTGTTTAAAAATCAGGCACGTTTCTTTGCAGAGCCTGAACACAAAAGCTGTGCGTGTTGTACAATGGCTTGACCTGATCTGGGGCTTGTGAGCAGCAGTTGCCAAAATTCAGGGAGCAGTCAGTGCACTTTGCTGCTTTGATCAGACTGTCTCTTGTCTATCTGCTGCACTCGGGGTAATTGGAGGCCTTGTCAGCACACAGCTCTTGCTTCCTGTGCGCAGTCTCTGCTCAACTAAACATGGGTGCAAAAGTGACAAGTGTCAGCTCTTTGTTATCAGGCTGCTCTGGGGCCAAGGGCTGGCTTGGTGTGATTACAAGAGCCGCTGTGGAGAAGTTTGCCCCGTCTGAGAGGCATTAGGCAGAAGTTCAGCTTCTCTGGAGCTTAGACCGCGCTGAAGTCTCCTGCTGGAGATGCCAGTTGGGTGATAGTCTGATGGGGTAATCTTGTTTCTTCTACCCTTCTCCTTGTGTTTGCCTTCTTGCCCCCTCTCTTACTTGACAACAAACGTTTTGGAGCCAGGGCTCTTACCATCTTGCTCTGTGTGTGGTGAGTGCTCAGCTGCTGAGAGTAGAGCCCTTCCCCAGTACATGGTGCTGCCTCCTGCCCACTCCTTGAATCAGCTAGAAGTGAGATATTCTCGTGCACATCATGCTGTCTGTCCTGTGGAGGGTCCAGGGTCTGTTTCCTTACCCAGCACCACTGTGTGATGTCATTTTGGCTGGATGCAGGGTTGCATTGGAGAGGGATATTTGCAGGGTGTGTTCTCGCATGCAGCGCTGCTGCTAAAATCCACCAGTGACCAGGGATTCCCCAGCCTGCTTGGAAGCAGCTTTTCGACCTGGGAGCCAGAATTCCTTGATGGCTTTCCATCACAGTAGTCCTGAGATGGGTCAGTTTCGGTACTCTGTCTTCATGGACCCTCGCAGCACGCCTGGTGTGCCCTTGCGTGTAGGGTGGTAATGAATGCCTCAATGTGCTGACTTTTCCAAACTATTGTTTGGAGACTGTAACTGAAGTTGCAGTTTCCTCATTACAGTAGCCTTTGTCAGAGCATCTTTAATCAAGGGTCTCCTGAGAGACAGAATTTTTAGAACTTATTTTTATACCTCCTGTTGAAAGTTCTTTGGACTGCACCTTGCAAAGAAACTAATGAGATGCTGTGAAAGTTTGGGCTACTGTTAATTAGGAGAGGTTTGAGGAAGAAGTACTGCACATGTATTAACTTTATCTTGGCTCACATGTCTCCTCTCTCCCTTGTCTCTTCTTTGCAGGTTGCACAAACAGCAGATGGCTTGGATGCTGACCTGTGGAAAGATGGCTTGTTTAAATCCAAGGTCACACGGTACCTGTGCTTCACCAGATCATTTTCGAAAGAAAATGTAAGTCCATTTGTTGAGTGTCTGCCTGATTTGCATCTGTGCCTGGTATGCGCTTACCCATATGATGATTCATTTTATGGAGCCAATTATAATTCAAGCAGGCGTTCTGCTGAGTTCAGGTGAGTAAGGAAGCAAAGTGCAATGGCAGAATATTTGCATTTTGTGTGTGTTTCTCATGGAAAGAAATTGCTGACAAAATCTTCTGCAATAAAAGAAGAACAAAAGGGAGCGTTTGCATTTTAGCAGCCTCTCACCCTCATTACCTGCTGCAGCAATGGGTGCTGCACACTCATGGTCCTGATTGATGTCTAACCCAAATTCCTCAAGAAACAAACAATGTAGGCAGTGGTGGTGAAGGAAATGTTGGTTTCTGAATCCTGGGCCATCACAGATATTTTATTGCAGGATTAGCTTGCTTTCTTTGTCGGTTTTGGTGCTGATTCTTGAAAATGTGCCCACGTTGTGCATATGCTACCACATTCTTGTAATCTGGTCTGACTATTAAGTATGAGTTACTTCGTGATTAGCAGCAGTTGTCTGCCCACACTTTCTGTGGAGGAGAGGAGACTGTGTGCAGCAAGAGCTTCGTGCATTCTGCTGTGGTTTTGGTTGAGGCTACTGTGAAAACTTTCTTTTTTCTAGAGGAACTGTTGACTTCTGCAATGAATGCACTCCATCTAGTGGGTAATCCTGCTTTTGGTCGCGCTTTGGAAATTCTCGGCCACTCAACTGGCAGGGTCTGGAAGTACCATTTTGTACTTGTGCTTTCACCGTGACGGGAGCAGAAAAGTGATGGCAGCTTCAGGGGCTGCTCACGGGTCCTGGCAGTAGAGCTGGGGGTTGCCAGTTCCCAGCGTTTGACCTTTACTCCATCCGCTTCCCTGCCTGCGTCTAGATGAAAGTAAAGCTCCAGAGCTATGGGAAATACCACTTCCCGGGGTGGATGGATAGTAATTGTGCTTTTCATCCTGAAGAATGTGCAGTTGCAGGAATAGCAGCCCTGGAATAGGCAGGAAGGCTATTAAATAGGTTTGTGCTGATTTGAGTATTAGGTTTATCTGTGGCTACCTGAAATGTGAACTTGTCAGAAATAATTATAGGACAGGAGCAGCTGCTGGCTGCAGAGATGGTGTAAATACCCGCAGGTGGTGCCTGTTGGACTTTTGGCTGGAACCCTGGGGTCACCGTGGTTTGGGAGTACCTTCTTCATATTGATGAGGCATAAATTAAAGCAAAAGTTTCCCCTTCCCTCAGTCCTCTTGGCTACATGGGATATATGATGTGCTTCTCTGATGGGGGCATCTGGGGCTAAGGGGCCTCAGTTCCCTCATCTGGGAGGAAGGGAGGTGAGAGGCTCCTCTCTCTCCCCTGGACACTGATGTGTTGCTGCACTTTGGGTTGGAAGTTTTACCATTTGGGGGTTCCTTTTGTGTTTAGCAAAATGCTGGGAACTCTTTTCTCCTGAAGAACAATGTTGTAGTTAGTAGAGTTAATGCACTTCAGGTATCTGGGTTGGAGCAGAGTCAGTCTGCAGTGCCTGTTTAGCAGAATCATCACTCTCCACAGTTTACAGCATCTGACATTGCTGTGTCTGAGTGTGGGGAGTTCCTGGATGCTGGGTCTCACAGGCTGGGGGGCTCTGTCCCTTTTTCTCCTGTGCACGTGGCAGAGCTGACTCCCAGGGCTCCAGCAGCTAACAAGCTCATTGGAGACACCTCTCTTGCTGCTGACTGAGGAGTGATTGGTGGTTCAGCAGAAAGTTGCCACTGATGTAACACACAGACAGCTGAAATAAATAAAACATGAAAGATGAATCAGCAGCAACTACCTTGTCTGCTGTTTGCTGTGCCAGGACCATGTTAACTGACACATTCAGGCTTGGCAGCATCCAGCATTGCTTGCTCCAAAATTCCCTGGACATGGGAGGTCAGAGGTATGTGGGGGCTGCCTGGCTTTGACCTCTTCACGTGAGCAGAGGATGTGTGCCGCACTTGTGACTGGTGGGACAGGGCTGCAGGTCTGCTGACCCTTCTGGTGAGGAGCTGACCATAAAATGCAGGACCTTCCAAAAATAAACTCACACCTGACCTCCCCTTATTTCAGAGCCTGCAAATTTAAATATTTTGTAAGAAGTTCAGTGAAATAATCAGAGAGTACAGGTTTGTCTGGAAAACTCTTGCCAGATAAAAACTAAAGGAGGTACTTTGCAACCAGTAACAGTAAAACTCAATGACACAGTTTGATATCTTGGGATTAAATTTTAATTGTTCTGTGTTGTGTTTCTTTTTATAAAGGCTGTGCAGTACCTAAAATGTTTTCTTCTTTTATATGTGGCCCCAGATTATTGGCAGCAGTGCTGGTTTTATCAAAAACCACAAAGAAAATCTGGTCTCTAAACCATTGTGGAGGCTGTCACTCTGAATTGGGCTCTGAGCTCTTCAAGCCTTGATTAATAGGACAAGGCATGAGTTCAGAATTCATATGGACTCTAAATGAAGTTTGTTGTTCCAAATGGCCTGTGCTTCTGGAGTGTGCTGCATTTGGAGCTAGAACCCTGTCTATTCAGTACTAATTAGCTAATGCATGTAGTAACTTTGGCTCCGTGTGCATAAGCCATCATCCTGTAATGCTTTTTGCTGTTACTGGCATGGAAATGTCATGTTGCTCTTGTAGAGTGTGTAAGAACTGAGGCGACCTGCTCAGTGGATGGGTTGGTGAAAGTAGTACTTTGGGCTGCTGTGCCTACAAAAGGAAGAATTTGGCTGTGCTTCCAAAGATGCGGAAGTGTGGCAGTGGATGAGGTGTTAGACTTTTAATTGCTGAAAGTTGTCTGGTATCTCCTAGTCAGTCCTTGTTTGGTTCCTGCTGAGAGGACACATGCAAGGGTTGCCTTGGTACGTTCTTACCATTTCTAAAGTTGTGCTCAGATACAATGACAAGGCATCTCAGGCTTCAGCAGGTGGGAAGATCTGGGGTTTAATTTGGTGACATTGTCATAATCTGCTGTTTCTTTTCTCTCTCCAAAGAGTCATTTAGGCAACGTCTTGGTCGACATGAAGCTCATTGATATCAAGGACACTTTACCTGTAGGCTTCATGCCCATCCAGGAGACCATTGATACACGTAAGTTCACATCTGTTCCTCACTCCCACTCTGCCAGTGCTTGTGTGGTCTGGCCATGGAGGCTGTGTCCCAGGCCATGGAGGGTCCTGGCCATGGAGGGCCGTGTCCCGGGCCATGGAGGGCCGTGTCCCGGGCCATGGAGGGCCGTGTCCCAGGCAGAGGTTTGCTCCTGGCATTTCTGCTCTCTGGGGTGGCATGTGCACATTTAGGGGCAGCTCTGGGCTGCAATAAAACAGCCTTTGGTTTTCTTGTCCTGCTCAGGCTGTTTAATGGGGCTGCCTGTCTGTCTTCACTCACCTGCTAGAGTCCCATGTCTCTGGGGCAGGAAGGGAGAGTTTCTTTTTTTAATCTGAAGAGTGGACTGGGCCTAGCAGGAGCAGAGCTGCTGTGCCAAGGAGTATTCAGAAAGGCACTGAAAGGAAGTGGGTTTGTACTTACCCACTGTACATCTCCTGCTGTGGGAAAACAAGGGCTCCTGTCCTGCCAGGAAGTACTGAGGGGTGTCAGCTATGTTTGTGCTTGCTGACACAAGGCACAAGTGCAGTGTCCAGGGGGAATATCATGCTCGTTTCTGCAAGGTAGAATTGCTTCACTGCAACGTGTAAGTGAGCAGTTCCCAAACAGTGTGTTCAGCTCCCCTGGGACTTGTGCCAGCAGCAGCTGGAGCCACGTCTGGTGGCAGGCCTGTGTTGTGCTGCAGGCGCCGAGGGCACTGGGCTGGCAGGGGACAAGGCCTGTGGGAGTGGAGCGTGAGAGGATGGCAGGACTGGCGCTGGTGCCTGGCGCGCAGCTGCTCATCACAGAAGGGCTGGTCAGTGCATGTCCGTGATGAAATCCAGCCTAGGAGTGAGCAGAAAGGGGTTACATGAACCTGCTGTGCAGGGAGTCATTCATCTGGGGCTGCAGCACATGAGGATGGTTTTTCAGTCACTGTGATCTGGTTCTGATTGGAACCTGTGGCCTGGAAGTGAAAGACTCTGAAGACTATTCTCCCAGGTCACCCTCTGCTTCTGGAAAATTCTTGGGCACATGTGGTATGAGGTAGAATTGTTGGCTTACCTTGCTGACCCCTTGGGAGTGCTGAACCTTACTGTGTGCTGCTTCAACTTCTGTGAAAGTCCTGGTGGAAAGGTGGAAGGGGGCTTTGTCATTTGAAATGCATTGGGTTGTGACTGTGACGTCTTTAAAGCAGAGGCACTGCCTGTACTAAGGAAGTGGTGAGAAAGAGAACATAGACAAAAGCAAGTAGCCAGCTTTGTACTTGCAGAGAAAGTCAAATAAGAGGCACTGATTTTGTTCAGAGTTAGATTTATGGTTACAGGTGTCTCTGTGTTCCTCAAAATGGCAGCTGACTCGCAGTTAATACATTTAATATAGCACTCCTTAGTAGGTCTTGAGATTTTCAGGAAGCCTTAAACCCTAGACTCCTAAAATGAGTTTTAGGGACTTCAAACAGAAGCCCTACTTTTTCAAAGCAGGGGAAGACTAGACTTCAGGGACGCAGGTATTTACCATCTCTAAACACACCACTGTAACTGCTGGCTGCATGCACAGATGCTCTGTTGGCACACCTCACACTGTCTGTATGGTTATTTGTGCTAGTGCAGCAGCACATTTCAGAGGCTGGAATGGATTGCTGTTTCCCAAGGTGTGGATTATGAAACAGGAGGAGCCTATGGAGACAGGGCTGCTTGCCATCTGTTGAAGTGACAGCATATTTTAAGTTGGGAGATATTTGTTCACATTAAGATGAAGGGTTTTTATTTTGCAGGCACTTGTTTGTAGTTGCTGGTTGTTTCCAGATTTTCATTCAGCGTCTGCTCTTTAGATTTTCAGTATTTCAGTAGACTTCTGTCCTGCTTTCCAAGTGCCTGCATCCAAACAGGAACCTCACCTTGCTCACCCTGAGATTCCTTAGGGTGAGATGGAGCATTGTTTTCCAAGCACTGCAAATCCGTGTCTGTGTGCCAGTGCCAGCTGTGGTCACAGACAGCACCAGCACTGGCTGCGGATTGTGTCTGCGTGCTGGTAAACAGCCTGAAGATCTGTGAATTCATTATACAGATAAGCCTTAGCTGTGATGGGCTTGAGTTTTTCACAATGGATTACATGGAAACAATTGCTCTATGACACGTAGCAGAAAGGGCTGTGCAGTGTGTTCATCCACCCTCAGAGCACAGGTCAGAGCAGCACAGCTGCCTCGTGGGAGGTTCTGGCAGTTACTGCTTTGTAAATCTGGTTTGTCCTTGCAAAGAACCGGGGCAAACATGGTGGGAGTATCATTTCTGCTGACTTGATCAGGAGATGGCACTAACACTTGGGATGTGTGAGATTTGGACAGACAGCTCTTACGCTCAAGCTCTCTGCATGGCAGGCTCTGCCTGCTCCTCCTCACAGTGGGTTGGAAGTGGCTGGTTGGAAGCACGTAGCAGAATGAACTGACTGGTTGTATTAGAAGCTTCCAGGTATGTTCCTAGAGGCAGTGCTTGTGGGAGGAATGTTTAGATATGGCTCTCCAGGCCAGTGAGGCAAACATTACCTGGGAAAGAGCAAGGGAGAGCGAGAGGCAAGCGGAACTGGCAGAGTCACCTGCTGTTCTGTGCTGTGGGGCAGCACCAGGCACACGTGGGAACTGATCTCTGCAGCAGGCTGGAGGAGAGCTGGTTATTGCAGTGCCAACATCACATCTGATAGAGCATTCCCCTCTGAATGGCACTGCACTGACTGGTTTGTTGACATATGTCTGTTCTTTGGCACCAGTTCTGCCATAATTACCCGCCTAATACCTGGAGAGACTATGAATAACATTTATACTCTAATCTTGCATAAACCCCACCCTGTATTTTGGGTTGCTTTTGCAGAAGAAGTAGCTTTCAGAAAGAAGAGGCTGTGCATTAAGTTCATCCCTCGAGATTCTACAGAGGCAGCGATCTGCGATATCCGAATCCTGGGGAGATCCAAGCAAGCCCCTCCGCAGTACACGTTCATAGGGTAAGTACCACTCACTCCCAGGCTGTTGTCAGGAGTGCAGTTACACCAAAGCGAGGGCCCTGTGCTCCTGTAATTACCAAGCAGCAGCTTGTAAGAGGTGAAGCTTATCATTGGAAAAGTCCAAGTGAGTGCAAATGTTACTGAGTTTGATGTAGGAATTAACTCACCCCTCCTTTTTTTTTAATTACACTTGTTCTCACTGCCCAAGGTGTTGGTGAAACACGTCAGTGCCTGATGCTCGTGCGTGTGCGCAGCATCAGCATTGGTGCTGTGTGTTGTTTCCAGGGAGCTGAACAGCATGGGTATCTGGTATCGGATGGGCAGAGTGCCGCGCAACCACGACTCCGCGCAGCCTGCGGCTCCTCCCGCCCAGGCACCAGCTTCAACGCCCGCTCCCAACCTGCCAAGGTAGGTTTTCTGCATTCCAGCTCCTTCTGCTTGATGCTGCATGTCTTGTGGTTACTGACCTTGCCTGGGAAACCAAGACCAGGGTGCTGCATTGGCATGGAATGGTTGTGTCACCATCTGATAAGGGAATGTGCTGTTTGTTGAAGTATTTGCCTACTGGAAGTTCCTTTGCCTGTTGTTGTGTAAAGAAAAATGGGTGAAGAAGCCAGAAGAAAGGAAATGCCTGCAGAGGAAGGGAAACAGCAAGCTGTACCTTTCCTTTGCTTTAAACTATGCAGGATGTTGTGGCTTCCAACACATACATGTGGGTCAGCTCAGAAGGGTGAGCCAGAGCTGCAGCCAGGCCGATTGTTCTCCTTAACCAGAGGGAGGGAGAAGTGTCTCTACAGACTTCAGAAGGGAAACAGGTTTTGCTCATCTCCAGGATCAGTCTGTTCGTGGTTTGAAGTACTGGTTCTTGTTTTTTTATTTTCTTGAATCCAGTTACGCAGCTGACATGAGCGTGCACAGCAGCCTGCTCATCTTGTGGTGACTGATGGGAGCAGCACTGCTGGGCTGTGGTGTCTGTCCAGGCTGTTCTCCCTGTGTTACAGGCAAAATTTCTGTGTGTGTATCAACAGATGTGCTACTGTGCAGACTTTCATATACCAGTAGTGCTGTACTGACAGCTAACTTGCTGGATTTCTCTGGATAAAAAGAGGTGTTGTTAAGCAACAAAGCAGCCAGACAGTGATGAAACCGAGAACTTTGCACTCCTGACATTCCCTCCGAAAGCACAGCACCCAGTGTGAATTGTGCTCCTGCTGCTGAGGCTCACAGACTGGGCCAGGCTGTTGCCAGGGGACAGCACATTCTCCTCGGGTCCCTTTGTGCTTTTGCCTATTTTGTGTACATGTATTTTTGCACTAGGTATTTTCTACACTGCAGATAGCTTTACAGGATTACAGTAACTAGTGGGAGCTGGAATTTCAAAGGAGACAGCAGAGAGGAGTTCCAAGGTCCATTTTGTGTACAAAGGTCATTGTATCACATGGGTGGAAATTGCTTATGTCCTTTAGAGTCTTGATTCATAGGTCATTTCAGAGTTACGCTTTTAAAGTGCGGCAGCATGTTCCCCAGAAAGCTGTCTGGTACCTCCTTAAGGCAGGTGTGTACATTTGAGCCTTCACCCATGACCCAGACTGAAATCCACTGTTCTGTGGTAGCTCTTTGAGCTCTCCAAAGCATTTGGGTGTTTCTTTCACTGAGAGTTTTGCTTGGTAAGCTGCCATGCCCTGGCACAGTGCTTGCTGTCGTGTACTGTCAGGTGTGCTGCAGGCAGACATGCTGTCATGCTTCTCAGAGATGGAGGCAAAAGAGATGAAAAGCCAGCAGTTTTCTTGAGATTCCGGTCTGTCCCACTAGGACCTGAGATGTTATTCTGAAGCTCTGCTGGACATAAGCTACATGCCAGTCCAGGCCATGGGAGATCAGAAAGAAAGATGTCTTGATTTTAGAGCACAGATCTTCATTTTCTTTCTGCAAGAAGTTCTGTCTGGGCAGATTTCCACAATAAAGAAAAAAAAAATTATCATAGCAAGAGAATGTCAACGGCAGTGCTTAATCACTGAATGTGCAAGGGTCACTTTATAGCTGACCAGGGAAGGCTGCAGAGCAGCGTCAGAGCTGTTGGGAACAGGGCCAAAATTAGAGCTCAAAGCATCAGTGACAGTCTGAAAAGAAGTGTTTACAAGGCTTATATATTTTATAACCTCTTGTTGTGCAGTTTATGGTTTACAATGGCTGCAAGGAAATTGGATCAGTTTTGTTTTACTTGCCAAATAAAGCAAATGTCAAAATAGTCAATATAAAATGTATTCTAATTTGGCTGAGTTAAACCAGCCAGTATGCAGTGGAATAATTGAATGTTACATTAATGCCTTGTAGTAAAACCCACCTGTCTGTAGCCAGCTCCACTCTCACACCCCATGTGTGATTTACAGGTAACTTTTATACCACCAGCCTGATCATTCAAAGCATCTTTCATGTCTGTTTTTTTACTCTGGTTATTTATTATCCAATATATTTTTTAAGAAATAGAAATGTATATAAAGGTGCATCCTGCAAATATTTAATTATTACAGGGAACACAGACAACTTGAAGGCCTCTTCTAACACTGTCAGCAATGTGGTGAGTTACTCAGCACAGTGTTTGTGAAAGATTGTAGTCACAAGTGATCTCTTATTTTCATGTCACCATAGGGAGAGGAGGTTACACTGGCAGCCAGTTTGCAGTTTTATTCCATGTGGATATATCCTGACAGGACTAGCAGTGGTTGTTCTGAAGCTGCCTCAGCAATGAGGGAGCATTGGTGAGCAGTGCTGCACAGAGCACTGTGGAGAGTCTGCTGTTGGGCTAGTCAGGTATCTCAGCTGCTCTCTTCAGTTGTGTCTGCATTATAGAATAATTCTGAATCAAGAGGGGCCTTCAGAACAATTGCTAACCCTGGATATAAACTAACCCCCTATGTACAACTTAACCTAAAATGGAAGGACTTTTTACTGTGGGATATATTTTTTTCTGCACTAGCCCCTCTGCTCTGTGGTGTAAGGTGCTGATGGCAGTGGATGGTGGCCCATCACAGAGTTGTCATGTATCAGAGGTGTGACCCCCACGGGTTGGTGCACATCAGCAGTGCTGCTTCTGCCACTCATGTCACAGGCTTATGGCTCACAGTCAGGGCTGCACAAGGCGAGGCTTTGTTTGATAGCTGTTCAGGACTTCATATGGTGTTTTTCAGCCATTTCTTCTCCTTCATGTTTTCTTCTACAGGCATCTGGCTTAGTGGCCTCCAACAGCAGCCCTGGCACGTCCCGGTGAGGGTGGCATGCTGTGCCGTGGAGCATGGCTGTGCCATTGTGCAGGTCATCAAGCTGCTTTACTGCCTTTTCTCTCCAACTCTTGGAACAGCTTCTTGGCACTAACGGCAGTCTGAAGAAATGCTCTTGCAGGTTGCCATCCTGCTGCTGAAGGATGGCTTTTGTAGACTGGAGTTATGTGAGGGAGCTTGATGTAACTTCTCTCGGTACCTCTGCTCTGTGCACGAGGCTTGTGCAGCATGGCAGCATCATTGTGGGGAGCAGGGAGGTAATCCTCTGCCAGAGGAGGTGGTGTTACAGGTACCTCATCTGACCTTTGGCACACTCTGCTTCACCCAGCCCGTGCATCCACGATTGCCAGTTCGTTTGAGCAGGGTCTCAGGGCTCAGCTCTGCCTTGCCTCGGGCTCTGTTGGATTTGTGGGTGACGTTCTCCTCTTGGAGTCTGGTTCCAGCGTTTTGGGAGCAAGTCCCTGACTGCTGTGAGTACACGCAGAGCCGCTCTGCCTTGCAGCTGCCTGTGTGGTGGCTCCATCCCGCTGTGGTGCTCCATGAGTCCAGCTGGCTTCTGTGGCTTGGGAGCACGTTCGGCATCCCTTCTCAAGGTGCAGCTTGAGAACCACTGTCACTCAAGCAGCCCGCTCAGAGTTTGTCAGCTGCAAGCAGGATGTCAGTCAGTGCTGTCGAAGTGTGTTTTACAGTGACAGACATAATTGCACTTAACTTTTTGTGTGGATGTTATCAATCTGTGATGGATACTTTGGGGAGAGGAGCACTCTGATTGCAGATGATGTGTCACAGGCATTTAATCTTCCTCTTGGAGAGACCGGGATTGAGTCACAACTTTCACTTGTTGATGTGAGTTTTTGGGAACGTAGATTTGCTCTGACCCTGGAACTGTTCAGTCGCTTGGTTTGCGAGGCTGTCATCCAGCAGGTTCATGATTTACCTGGAGAGGGAAGATCTGGCTGCAATCCACTTACATTCCTGTGCTGTGTTAGTGCAGCAGTCGGTGTGCAGGTTCAGAAGGGCAGAGCTCCTCCAGCTGCCTTCCCAGGATGTCTGGCAGCAGGTGCTCTGTCCCACCCTGCCTGGTCCCACAGCAGCTCCTGCGTGGCCACAGGGCCCCGTGCCAGCCAGTCCCAGGGAGGTGCTGGTGCCTCTGTGCCCCAGCCTGGCACGATGGCCAGGACAGAGTGGCGTGTGCTCCTGTCCCTGGTGCTGCCCGTCCTGGGCCGGGCCCTGCAGAGCGGCTGCAGAGCGGCTGCGCCACGCCAGACCCGGGGCCAGCCTGTAGCTGCCGTGCTGGGGCTCTAGCCCGACCTGTGCAGCTGAAACTCAACAGAAACAGCTTGGTTTTGCTGCAGCTCAGCCCTGGCAGCTGTGGGTCCTGCCTCCCTCCCTGCTTGGAGCAGGTCGGTTTGTGCTACCAAGTGCTCAGGGCTCTGAGCACTGCCCTGGCAGAGCACTGCACCAGGGAAGTGCAGCTCTGGCTTTGATACACAGATAGCAGTTGCTCTACGTAAACACCTGGAATAAGAGCAAGATGTGTGAATTTTCCTTCTGAGCTCCCAGTTACCTTTTCACTAGTTAAGCTGGCCCCTCCTTAGGAAAAGGAAACAATTTGTTCCTATTGTCTGCTCCCGGTGGAGTTTCATGTTGAGGAATGTAGGAATTTCTTTGTTAGGCAGAGAAGTCTGATTTTTCAAATTGATTTATTAACAGGGTTTGAAATTGGTGGTGTAAGCTTGGGAAGGGATCAGTCTGTGGCTTTCTGCTGCAGGCTGATGATGTGCAATCGAGGCAGGTCATAAAGCAACACCAACAAGCCGGTGTGGAGACCCAAGCTGGGGCTGGGATGCACCAGCCTGACTCTGCAGTGTGGTAATGGAAGGGAAGCCTTCTGCCTTTCCTATTTTTTAAGTAGCTACCTTATTATTTAGAAATAGCTATAATAATTTATTTAAGTCATTTAAAATAGATTTTTATGAAGCATCTGTAAGGGAAAAGGTTCCAAGGCTTCAGTGCTGTTCTGCTCTGGTGTAGAGAGAAGCCAAATCCTGAGAAAGCTGCCATTGCACAGGGCAGCCACTGTGGTGATGTGAGGGGCAGAATGCCTCCCGGTGGGGGTCTGCCTTAAATCCCTCATCTGAACTAAATGCTGCCACGTACGGAGTACTTAGGGATGGATATTGCTGGTATGACTGGAAACAGTTCTGAGAAATGTTGCCAGTGGTATCCTTTATGCAGAGTGTTGCTTTCTTGATGGAATTGTATTTTTTAAACTGTTTCAACAGGAGAGCTCAAAAGTAAAACCACCTTCTGACTTGACACTAATTGTCGAATCATTTGCATTGGAAAATACCTATAAAAGCAAGTAAAAAAGTAGTTACTAATTATTATATTTTGAAAATACTATGTGGCTTGAATGCTCAAATCACTTGCATCATGAAACACAGCACAATATTCCTAGTTTTTAAATTACATACTTCCCAGAAGCCAAGGATGTCATAAGGGCTGAGGTCACATCTCAGCAGCGATGGATTAAAAACACTGTGAGGCTGAAACAGTAAGTTGGAGCCTGGAGGGAGTGTTTCCATGGATCCTTTCTGGTGAGGGTGCTAAGAAATGAAATGTAAGGATGAAATGCCCATGCTGTGTATAGGCTGTGCAGATCTGAACATGATGGTTTGGGTGGGTGAGTGGGGCTGGCACATGTTTCTCCAGAGTCTGGTTCCCATAAAGGATTTGTTATGAAACAGCACTGACCATGTGGCTTGCGTCCAGCTGGATGAAGACGTGCAAAAATTGGTCACAGTCCAGTATGTTTTAGTGGTAGAAAATGATGATTAGGAAAAAATGTTTAAACAGTACGGTTGGTTTCCAGTCACAAGAGTCTCTTGCAGCAGCCGAGAAGGAAAGCCATGAACTGTAATTAGAAGGAGCCTGATGGATTTGGCCGATTTTGAGAATGCACTGAAAAATTTGTGGAGTGCTCTGAGTGAAGAGGCTTCAATCTTAGAGCCATTTTTCTTTATAGAGAGTCCTCTTCCTGCTATAGCAGTATTTCTGGAGGCATGTTTTCTTTGGGGCATAGCATAGGGTTGTTAAGTCCAAACCGGAGGTATCCATTTGGAGAAGCTGTGCTCTGGGTTGTTAAATAAGCCCTGCAGGGAAACTGAGCTTTTTTTTCCCTAAAACTTGTGTGTTGTCTGCTATTTAATATGATCTCTGCCACTGCTGATTTGTAATCTGTGCTTTCACCCTGAAATGCATGTGGTTGTGTTCAGATATTTCCTTTAAATCAATCACTTTCACCATTTTCCAAAACACTTCTTGAGTTTATTGCTTTTAGTAAAGTGTTTGGACTGCCATTATTTATTACTGGCAAAGTGCTGACAGTGTGCTCTTCCCAAATGAGTCTTTATGTGGGATATTTGTTTAACAGGTTTTGCAGGGGAGGCGTGGATGTCCCTGTGGCCGGGCTGTGCCTGCAGCACTCCGGGGCAGTGGGTCTGCCTGGGCAGCCACGCCGTCCCCACAAGGAGCTCTCTCTGAGCGGGGCTTTGCGTCTGGCCCGGGAGCCTGGGCTGCACTGTGCTGATTAATTGGACAGAATTTAAAATCCTAACCCAGGAAGCTTACACCATGTGTAATTTATCTTTCTGGAGTATTTCTGCTGTTTGGCAATTTTTCCCTACTGCTTCATTATCTGAAAACTCCTGACTCTGGAGAGCAGCTCGTGAAGGATGTGGAAGCCGCGTGCTTGCCGCCGCAGCCTCCCGAGACACGGCGCTGCTCAGCTGAGACAGCCACTTCATAAGCACTTCATGCTTGCAGTGCCAGGTCTCAGCTCTTTGATGCAGCCTCTGCCTGTAAGGATTTAATGGGCTGCAGCTCAGACTTCCAAGCGGCGTAAATTAAACTTGTTGGGGTTTTTTCTATTGTTCGGCAGCTGCTCTGTCCTAGTTACTCAAGTCCTCTGATCTGAATTAATCCCCACGTAGAGGAAGCTGCAGGAGCTTCATTCTGCATTAGGCCTTTCATTCGGGGTTGCTGGTCTGCAGCAGATCACGTGCCCTCGTGAGCATCACTGGGCTGTGCACAGCCAGCAGCTGCTGCTGTTGGAGAGAGGGGCTCAGCATCGTGTCCCGTGGGGTGCAGGCACCTGGGGAGGGGCTGCCAGAGGCACCCCCAGTGCAAGGGGTGTGTGCTGCCCTCCTCCCTTCGTGCAGCTGGGAAAGCCAAGTGGGGAGATCTGAATGTGGAAAGAATCGCTCACTCTCCTTTTCATTCTCTCCTGCCATTGGGCTTTTATAAAATCCGAATCTGGCACCCCCAGTTCTCATTGACTCTTAGGAAACAGGATATTTTAGTAGCTTGGAATGAGATGAAATGCTTGCAAAGCCCATATGTTGCTTGTTTTAGGGAAAGGGTCAGGAAGGTTTTAAAAAGTATTTAAATATTTGGTTTACACGATTAGAATAGATTGTCTGGAATGAAGTCCATTACCCGAGGTGATTCTTGCCTCACAGTTTAGGTTTTCATTGCAGTTCTTTGGAGTATGAGGTAGGTGTTCTGGCATCTCAGTGCCCCAACACAGTCAAAGTTAAGGGCTGTGAAGAAATGCTGTAGCTGGGATCTCGCCACTGCTGGAACCACAGGTACCTGCTGTGGCAGCGGCTGCAGGCTGCTGCCTGGGAGATGCCTCCTGCTACAGGGGGTGGTTGCCAAGTCCTCCGGTGCAACCCCAGCAGTTTCTTTCTCAGAAGTGTGCCTTTTCCAGTCTCCATAAGCAAAGCTTCCATGTTGGATTACATTTCTTGAGAGCTGCAGCCTGATATTAACTCATTTTAGGTGTGTTTTCAGTGAAATTTAATTTTTCTGTTCTCAGTTTTTCATGAGGAATGATCTTTGCGTGATCATTGGTTTTTTTTGGTGGTTTTTTTTTTTTTTTTTTTTTTTTTTTTTTTTTTTTTTTTGAAAGCTATTCCCTGAGATTCTGCAGCAGCGTTCTGCATGTTGTCGTGAAAAAAATCAAACTTTGCTTCCTGACGGTTCAGATGCTGCTCTGGGTGTCACACTTGCACCACCCAGTCTGTCACTGCTGGGTCCAAAGCCCAACTTACCATTGGGCTTTTGCTGTATATTGTTGATATTTTTATATGACTTATGAAGCATCCTTTGATATCTGGCACTTCCCTTTGTGGTCCTCTGTTCTGTTTTATGAGTACTTGCCCCCTTACTTCAAAAGCAGTTCATCACCTGCCTGCAGACAGTTCTTAATAACAGGTTTGGAACTGTCAGGCATTCCTGGGCCTGTTTTATGTGAGTTTCTCTCCAAAAATGTTCAAAAAGTGGCCATAATGTGCACAGACCTCAAATCCCCTCAGCCTGCACGTGAAGGATCTCCTCATCACATGCTGACTTGTTCTATGGATTTGCTGAATAAAGGAGCAACTGAAGAGAGTGATTAAACTTGCTCTGAATTGTCTTGAAATGATCGTAGGCTGGGGAGAAATACGTTTGGTATTGGAGCAGTGCTGGAGCAGCAGGGTTTGACTCCAGCTGTGGAGGGAAAGGCTGGAGCCCTGGGCCTGGCCTTGCCAGGACTGTCCGTCCTCCCGCTGCGCCAAACTGCCTCACTGCTTGTCTTTGGGGAGGAGGAAAGCTGCTTCTGGTGACAGTTCAGAAGGCAGACAATTGGCATGGGGATAGTCTTTGTGAGTTGCTATTCCTCAACGTCAGAGATTCACTAAAGTACTAATAATTACTGTTAATATCTTTCAGTGGAAACTTTCTGAGTAAACGAGTGCTGGTTGAGGCAGCATTTAACGGCCGCTGCTGGCATGATCAGAATGCAAATAAGTGTTATTAGCCTAATGATTTTGCTGTCACCACGGTGTGCAGCAGTAGTGCTGTGAATATGTCATGCAGTACCCGTGAATTTGGAAAGTGTGTCAAAACACAACTTCAATTAGTTTGCTCTAATTATGACTCTAGAGAGTTCATAAGTATATCACTCCTCATTAAAAGAGATTTTCTTATATGGATTAATACAGCACATAAAGGGGTGTTTGAGCGATTTCAGGCAGGGCTGTGCAGAGCCAGGATGCCCATGGGGTGCTGGAGGTACAGCAGATCTGGAGCAGCATTGGGGTCCAGCCCCATCCCAGGAGCTCCTGGTGCAGGGCCAGGGCTGGGAAACCTCCCAGGCAGGAGCAAGTGGCTGTGCCAGGTCAGCTGTGGGCAGCAAGAGCCTGGTTTGGACAGGCTCTTCAATTAAAAATAACGAAACCAACAACGAGCCCCAAACCAAAAAAGCCCAGGAAGGAACCACACTTGATGCTGAAATAGAGATATAGCCCAAAAGCTTTGCCCTGGTAAAGGTCAAGGAGCACAAGCAGTCAGAAGCACGAGCCTGTGCCAGCCTGGCCTCTCCAGAGAGGCCCTTTGGGATGCTGGGTGTCTGTTCCCCTTTCCAGGATATTTGTAGTGCATTTTACATACATTGCCTGATCATATTCCAGCTTTGCAGAAAAGGAAGAGATTGTTGTGCTCACAGGTGAGCAGTTGGGTAAGGGTTAAAGTAGTAATTGTTTAAATCTTTTAGGCTTTCCTCCCAGTTCTGTGATAATTTGATGAAGAACTTCACCCTAATTAAATATTCAAATTAGGAATAAGTGTCAATATGGCTTCCTGGTGCCTGGAATGATGATTAATTGTATTCAAAACTCTAGTGGCCGCTGTAATCTAAACCAAACCGTTGTTCTTGATTATTTGTGCAACACATTTACCATGTTTTTGTTTTAAAATTTAAACTAGTAATTGATTTGCCATATGCCACAGAACTGCACATATTTTCACGATATGTGTTTAGGAACTTGGGGACTTTGTAATTGGGATTTTCTTGCTTTTCAATGGCAGCCTCTTTTTTTTTGTCTTCTACGATGCAAAATGATTTGGCTCTCACAACACATAAGGAAAATGCATTATGCAATCAAGTTTGTAGGTATAAGCTATATTGATCCTGGCCAAAGTTTACATTAATTTAAAATAAATTAGGCTTTGTTTCCCGTTCCTCCCTACAATCTTTTATAAAAAGAAAGAGGGAAGGGGAGAGCTGATTTCCATCCAGCAGTCACTGCCCTGTCTTGTGCAGCTAATGTTCTTCTTGGAGACATCTCTCTGGCTGTCTGTAGCAGCTGGAGTAATGGAATGCCCAATTGTCCTGCCTCAGGGATAGCAAGTGGCCCTGGAGCAGGCAGGCAGGCCATTATTCCCACACACCCTTGTTACAGCCGCCATCAGGAGCCCAGTGATGGGCATGAGCCGTGGTGGGAGTGCTGCCCACCGAGGGTGGGGCTGCAGGTGTGCACCTCCACGTCACCTTTGCCACCCCCTGCCACAGCGGGCCTCATGTGGTCGATCCGTGTGGAAGGGAGAGCAGACAGGATCCCCGTGGAGCTGGGCAGCGAGGGCTGGCCCGGTGTGGTGTGTGTGGTCAGTGAGGTGAGCAATCTGTCCTCATGGCACACCTGGCACGTGCCCACCTGCAGAGCCCAGCTGGCCCGAGGGCTGCCCGCTCTCCCTGAGCTGCCCTCTCTCTCCCTGAGCTGCCCTCTCTCCCTGAGCTGCCCTCTCTCCCTGAGCTGCCCTCTCTCCCTGAGCTGCCCCCTCTCCCTGAGCTGCCCTCTCTCCATGAGCTGCCCTCTCTCCATTAGCTGCCCTCTCTCCCTGAGCTGCCCTCTCTCCATGAGCTGCCCTCTCTCCATGAGCTGCCCTCTCTCTCCATGAGCTGCCCTCTCTCCATGAGCTGCCCCCTCTCCCTGAGCTGCCCCCTCTCTCCCTGAGCTGCCCGCTCTCCCTGAGCTGCCCTCCGTGAGCTGCCCTCTCTCTCCATGAACTGCCCTCTCTCTCCATGAACTGCCCTCTCTCTCCATGAGCTGCCCTCTCTCTCCATGAACTGCCCTCTCTCTCCATGAGCTACCCTCTCTCCCTGAGCTGCCCTCCGTGAGCTGCCTGCCCGCCTGGCTCACGGGGCTGTGCTGCAGAGCCTTCTGCAAGCAGGTGGCTGGAGCAGTGCTGGAAGGCTGCTGCCTGCCTGCTAGAGCCGAGGGCTGCAGTGTGGCACTCGGGCAGTGCCCACCTTGAGCCAGCTGTGGGATGGTCCCTCCAGCCCTCTGGCTGAGGGTGTGTGTCATTTCCCTGGAGTGGCCGTGGGCTGTGCTGAAGGGCTGTCTGGAGCCAAGGGTTGGCCTCTCCTGCAGCACAAGTTGGTACAAACTTCTAAAAAATACTCTCCTTAGAAATGGGCTTTTTAAGTAGACCTGGTTTATTTACCTCCAGAACAATTTCTGCTGAGAGGAAAGCAGTTCCCCATAGAGGGCAGAGAAATTCAGTCTTTCTACTGGCTGCCTTTGGTGCCTTGGAAAATATTTTTGAATACTTCTATTAAAAATCAAATGAGAAGCGTGTCATGCCCACAGGCAGTGGTCTCCTTTTTTTAAAGTGTGTTCATGAAAAACATGCCTCTGCTCCAGAGACTCTCATGTGGATTGTGTTTTAAACAGCAAACTGATAGCCAAATTCAAACATGTTTTCACACCATCTTTTTTTGGTTAAAAATAGCTTTGGAAAGCACAAGCAAACTCAGACTGATGTTTGCTTTTTCTTATTTTATCTGTGCTGTTCACCATCATCTGCATCAAGGGCTAAAAATACATTGTTCTTCCCAAAACATGCCCTGTTTTTGAAGGCGGATAACTTCCAGATGATTGGTGTGCTAGATAAAATCTGCTGGCTGAGGACATGGGTGTGATGCACTGCTGGAGAATACACGGGGCCCTGTCTCACACACGGGGCATCCACGAGGACCCAAAGGCTGCCGGGTTCTCCTGGCAGGAGGGCAATGCTCAGCATCTGCCCAGATTCAGGAGCTCTCACTCAGGTGAGGCAGGAGCTGCTCCCTGTGCCTCGTGCTGCACTGAGCCCCTCTGTGAAGAGGAAGCATCTTTTTTACGTGTGGCACCGCAGTCCAGAAGATGAATGATAACATCTTCTTAGAATTCACACCGACCAGGGCTCTGCATTGGAAGAATCAGATTTGAATTAAAGGGGCACAGCTGCTTGTGGGTGCTGCCTTGGGTGCAGCTGCTGTGCCTGGCTGGGGCTGAACGTCCTGCTGGGGCTGGATGGCCACTGGTGCAGTCCTTGGTTGTTGGCCGTGCCCAGGCCTCCAAGGGGTGGAGGGGGCTGCACCGAACAGCTGCTAGACAGTTTTGGAAGCAATATTAGAACTGATGTTTGCTGCTTAACCTGACTGGAGTCGTTGGGCTGGAGTGAGCTGACAGGAGCAGCATCTTCTGCCCCATAGTAACATTTGCCATTTCCTCCCTTTCCCTCAGGCACATCTCGCTGACTCTGCCAGCCAGCTTTCGGGGCAAGAGTCACAGCACCCGCCTGGACCTGGAGCACCAGCACTCCAACCTGTACGCCATCTCAGGTGAGCTGCCCACCACGCTGCCCACCACGCTGCCCTGCTCTGCCTCACTCACTCCTGCTGGGCCACAACAACTGCTCCTGGAGGGGTTTTTGTAGTGCTATTACACCTGAACAAACACTGTCATGGGCACGGTGGAATCACACTTAGCTCAGGTTTTGCTCTGTTATGTTGTTTTTGCAAGAGGAAAAAGATACTGGATTTAAACCTGACTCTGTCAAAGCCTAATGAAAGTCTAGTCCCATCATCTGGCTGAAGGAGATTTTAGGACAGTTTGGAAATTCAGCAGTTGGTTCAGTGGGCTGTGCAGTTGAAACTGCTTGTGCATAATCAGGGAAGAGAAGATGGCAGAAATGTACCATTCACAGGTTCCTCCTATTAATAGTGAGTGACACTTGTAACATGGGAACATGGCATTAATTCATGTACCATAATCAAAGGGTTATTTAAAAGGTAATCTCTGCCTGAAACTGCAGCTTCAGGTTCCTGAAGAGATGGAATGTAACAATTACGTAATCCTTGTCAATCCTCGTTTTTCTTACTCTTCTGCCCTAATACATTTGGAAATGTAAGGGAAGGTGTATTCCTGTGTTCTAATGAGACAATTTTGCATGGGGATGGGAAGCTGTGCTTTCTCTCCTGGGAAAGCACCAAATGTGCCAACTGCAGCAGCTCTGTGTGGGTGTTAGTGGGACTGCCCTTGCTACAGGATGTGCTGGCTTCTGCTCGTGGTGCAGCCTGAGGAGGTGCCTGCTTCACAAAGAGCCTGAATACTTTACCAGATCCTTACAGGCAAAGCACAAAACAAGGCCTTGTAGAACTGGACAGGGCATTAGTTCTTCATGTTTGCCTGAGCAGATTTTCATGTGTATAACTCTTTATTTTTCCTCCAGTTGCACATTCTCCTCCAGAAACACTGTTATGAGTTGGGCATGTGTTGTAATGGCTATTACAGCTGTGAGTTCTTTCCAAAGAAAGGGTCTTGTCATATGACACATCCTGTGCATTGACAGGATTTTCGTGCACAGCTCCTGCCCACGGCTGCCTTGTCAGCAGCTGCAGTGAGGTGCCGTGACAGTCCTCTTTGTGTGCTTAAACCTTGCCGAGGTGGATTAGCCCCCAGACGTACTCTGGAAGCCATTCCCAAGTTTCCTGTTCCATCGGTGTCGTGTGCAGCCAGTCTGGGCTATCTGCAGTGCTGCTGCAGTGCCATGGCAACAGGAGATTTAGGAGCAGGCTGCCACGCCTGGGCTGCTGCCAGGGCTCCTGTGCCGAGCTGTGGGTGCGTGCAGGGTGTGCGGTGGCCAGGGGCCATGTGGTGGGTCCCACACACCGCCTCCAGCACACAGAGGGTCCCTCTCTGCCTGTGGACAGGCCTGTGGGCTCCCTCTCTTGGCTCTCAGGCCAGAAGAGGGGTTCTTGGGGCTGCTGAGGGAAACAAAAGCCATTATGAGCGGTCTCTTCCAGTTTCAGTATGGCCTCAGTCTGCCTTGGGCACAGGAGGAGCTGCTTGGGAAGGGAGGGCTGTAATGGGGGTAGCATGAGGAGCTGCAGCGTGGTCTCTCTTTGCTCTCTATAAACATGCATGATTTTCTCATTTTCTCATTATTCGATGAAAACAACACTTCCAGCTGTGGTTCAGCATGTTTGTAGAAGATGAAATTAATTTTGGCTGCCGATTCTATTTGTATCACAAATATATTTTGGCAGAATGACTGTATCCTCACTGGAACTGCCCATTACCCCTTGGGCTGTGTAATGCGGTTGTTGTTTGCACAAAACTGGAGTCAATGAAAAAATGGTCCTGAAAGCAGTAATTACAATTTTATACCAGTCTTTAGTCATTGCCAGTCTTGGCCATGACGCTCTGGGTGACCAGAAATGTAAGGAAACTTCTCTTGGCAGGGTGCAGATAGGGAAGCAGTGCCCAGAGCCTGTGACGAGCCACGGCATCGCAGCCCTGGCACTGCTGGCATCGTCCCTGTGCCCAGCAGCCTCCCTCGTCCCACCCCACACCATGCACCCAGACCAAAAGGCAGAATTAGTTCTAAGCCGATGTGCAGAGCGTCTGTGGGTGCTGCTGGGAGCAGGATGCTGAGGAGCTGACAGGTTTAATGTGCATGCTGGGGCAGGCAGCTGCTGGAAGAAGAATGCCTCTCTCCAGACAGACCTGTTGACAGACATGGCTCAGTATTTCACAGCGCAGTCTTTCCTCATGGCCTTCAGTTTAATTAAGATGTTGTTGTGACTACATACTGCCTTCATTTCAGACTTGAGCATCTTTTGCCAGCATATTGCTTTGGCTTATCAGAGGCACAAGCACAGTAAGGGAGAGGCAGCCCTCGCAGGCAGGCACAGATAATAACATACAGGGAAAATTCCTCAATGAAGTGAAAAATTATTTATAATAATGGTACTCAAATAGAAGGGAAATAAGTCACTCTAAGGGTATATAAATTTTTATGATAGTGTATAAACAGCCATAGCCTGCCTTGTCTCCCATCTATTCCTGCAGAGAATGAGGGCAACATCTAGCATAAAGAAAAATACAATAAGAAAATGAAGAAATGAATGGGAAGAGCTGGAGGATTGATCACCCAGTGTATTTGTATATCCTGATGTAAAAGGTGCTGCTGACAGGTGGCCAGGTTTCTTCTGTATAAAACCATGTGTGTGCTGTCAGGGCAGTGTGAGCAGCCTTGTTTCGATTGATGAATTGCCTGCTTTCTTGATTAAACCTTCCATCACTTACAAAACAAAAAGCCTGTGTTTCAATGGCAGAGTGGGACATGTCAAAAAAATCTGTCTGCTTTACCTTTGTGCAGATGTTGGGCACAGACTGTAACATGTATTATTAAAACAAATGTGGCATTTACTGTGCATTATTTCTTTCCTGGGAGAAGGGACCTGTAAATTATATGTTAATAATAAGCTTTAACCCTTTCAGGAACCAAGAGATGCAGGAGTGTAAATATTCTGCAGGCCTCACTTAATTGGATGGGCTCTAATACCACGGCAGCACTCTGAAGTTACTAAGCAGTTCCAGCCCTTGCTGCCCATGATCTGTGGATTCTGCTGAATTGGGTTGTCTTTTTTTTTCCCCTGAAATTTCCCTGTAGCCATCTTCAGTGTTGTATTACAGGTAGATGTGTTTTGGGGCAGCAGCAGGCAAGTTTGTGTAATTTGACTCCAGAACAATCTCACCTCCTTTCTTGGCCTGTTCTCAGATCAGGATAGAAATTGTGTTGTATGGAGTCTATCAGTCTGTACAACCCCATCAGAATGTGTACATAAAGCAATTACAGCCTCTTTACCCCAGTTTTGTGCAGGAAACAATTTTATGAACTTCCAAATCCTGCTGCAGCTGGCTGTATAGCCAGAAGCCCAACTTCAGTCATATGAACCTTTCCAAGGATATTTATTCTGGCAGAAATTTGGAGATAACAAGATAACCATTTTCCCTTGGGTAGGACCGAGGTTCATCTTTTGAACACTTAGCTATGGAAACTCTGCTGGGAAAGCAGTAGAACAAAAGCAGAACATACTTCGGTATATGTTTGTTGGTAGTATTTTCAAATAACACTTGCCAGCTCTCAGCCCCAAACAGTCAAAATATTTGTGCAAGTACCTTAAGAAATGGCGTTAGCTGCACATACTAATATGTCATCCATAAGTTTGGGCATCCATCTTCAAGTCATGTTAATCCTGAGAAATAGAACAGGATCCAGAAGCGCAGCTTCTCTCGCTACCCGGAGCATTCTCAGTGCAGTTCAAGAGCTTGCTGAGCTGCAAGTGAAGGTTTTCATCCCCTTTAAGAGGAGAAAAGCCGTGTCTTCTGGGTTGGAGCTTAGATGTCAGATCCCAAAAAACACAACACACTTTATCTTCCAATAAAGCCACGCCCGTGCTGTGACCGAGACCACAGCACTTGCTGTTTGTTTTGCTGAGGAGCCATGGGTTTTCCAACAGTCATTTGATGCTGAAATGCCTTTGCATGTATTTCCTACCTTAAAGGTACTGTTTTGTGGTCTTCAAACACTTCATTGATACATCTCAAGTTACTTGTGTGAAGTATTTTTCTGTGGGAAGCTGGGCTGAGCACCAGGGAAGGGAAGTGCGGCCGGCTGCCAGCGTTCACAGTGCAGTGTGTGTGCCAGCATGCCATGAAGGAGGAGGTTTCTGTGTGCAGCTCTTCCAGGTGCCAGTTTCTCCACAGCTCTGCCTTGTTTATTTTGGAGTCACACACCAGTATTTTTTACCTTAGGGAGGTAAATATTTACTTAAATGAGTATTTATTATATTTATACAGGAATAGTTTTTTATGATGTTTAAATATTTATTGCCCTCTTTAAGACACTTTCTGTGAAAGGTCAGAGCAAACTGTGGTCTAAGAGTTTGGAGAGGGAAACCCTTGTGAGCAGAGGCTCCAGTCCAAGTTCCACCTGCTGGGTGACACAGGTGAGCGTTCCCAGCAGGAAGGCCAGGGCAGAGCCCCGCTGGGGAGGGGGCAGAGGGTCTCAGCCTGGTGCAGCCCAGCCAGGGCGAGGTGAGCAGGGTCTGGCCGTGGCACGAGGTCGAGCTGAGCTGGGTTTGTCTGCGGGAGGATAGGCTGTTCCTGCAGGCACTGCAGCGACGTTTGCCCTTCACTCCACGCGGGTTTCTAACCCAGCTCTCTGGAGGCAGCAGAGAGAGTGGAAACTGATGTTAATGGTCTGGAAAAATATCGAAGCCAGTGGATTCCTGGAAAGGAAACCGGGTTGCTTTTCCGTACTGCAGGCTGGGGCTCTCGGCGGGGGGCAGGTGTCATCTCCCTGGGCAGTGGCGTGGGAAGCATTTGCTTCACACGCCGCTCCTGAGACAGCAGTTTGCTTCCTGATTCCTCCTGTTCAGGAGGGGCTAACTTGGAAATGCCATGGGGTATCTACTCCCCCATCCCCCTATTTTGTTTCTTTTTTACTTTGGTAGTGACAAAAGAAGTCTTTTTCAGAGGTCTTTCTAAATTCAGATGTTGTTATATTTCAGTGCTCATATGTCAACTTCCTTCTTGTTGCAAAATGCCAGGATATCTGGCCACATGTGCCACTTCCTTAGTCGTCTGTTTCCTTTTAAAAGACACAGTAGCTCTCTTCTGTGTATAGGAGGACAGGTGTTTTAATCAGAGGTTAATAATTTATTTCTACAAACTATTGTTTTGCTTCATTATTTTTGTAGATAATTAAATTATGCACTTGTCGCTGTGTGTTTACTTCACTAAAACAGGTAATTTTGAAAAAAAAGAGAGATTTTATTCTTTGGATTAGTGCACAAGGATTGCTTTTATCGTCATCTTCTAGCACAGTTCCTGGTGGTTCTGCAATTACCTCTAATGTTCAAGGGTTTTGAGACCCCCAGTCTTGGAAGGGGAGGTCCTGTGCTGCATCTTACTGTCGGCCCCCATCCCTTCACTTACTCTCTTGGTGCTTCTTAAAAGTAGAAGCGTAACTAAATATATATTTTGTGACACTGAATTTTAATCAGGATGGTCCAAAAGCCAGACACGTTGTGACACAAGCTTTATTCTACATTGAAACCTCTTTCCTGAAGCTGAGATTAAAGTCAGCCCGTTCTTTACCCTATTGCAATTTCCAGTCTTTGGACTAAGAGACCTGGATAATCTTCCAACTATGAAAGACTCTATTAATATCCAGCAGTTCAGGGAGCCTGGAGTCTCATGTAAAATGCTGCAGCTGCATATTTCAGAAAGGGAAGTGTGTTACTTAATACTCTACTTAATGAGATTCAAAAAGTGTGTTTCTTATGACATGATCCCCTCCGTGGTGTACAGACCCTTTAGGTGTGCTGGTCAGCATGCCACACATGTTACCCGGCTGTGCTGGGGCAGCAACCCCAAATGGGGGTGATGGAGCCATGAGTTCTCACCCAGGTGACATTTTTAATACACACAATTTTTTGATGAACCTGCTGTTGTCCAAAGTGCCATTTGTTGTTTTCCTCTGCTCCTGTCATGTGCTGGTAGGGGAGGTGGAGGCCCCGCCTGGCTACTGCCCTGCCCTCCCGATGGTCCCGGCTCCCTCCGGCGCGGCAGCCGTGGGAGCCGTGTCCCCTCCTGCTCGGGCACATGGCCTTCACCCGTGTTCCTCGGCTCACCTTCCACAGAGGCTGCTCGGTCTCTGCTGAGAGGATTATCTGGCTGTAACCCTGCATCCATAAAATATGCATGAGCAGGTGTACCGGGCACAGGCTGGGGGCACGTCCACTGCGCAGGCTGCAGCAGGGTGACGGAGGGAAGGCTGATCCCTTGAGGTGATGTGGATCCCAGGACAGGGGTGCCCTTGCCCTGCATGCCCCACAGCAGCACTGGTGAAGGCCAGGGGCTGATGGGGGAGGATGAGCTTGCGGGACTGGCGCCGTTCCCATGGAGCACAACCTTGGGGTGGCCTGCACTGTGTTTGTTTTGCTTTGCCGAGTGCCAGGGTTTAATTTTTTTTAAATGGGGAGCCGCTCAGAGGTTTGGATATTTAAACAGTTATTAACCGAATGACAATTAACAGATTGCAGAGACAGATTTTCTTTTCAAAACCTCCAAAATTGAGTACAGTTTGCAAAACTATCACAGCATAGTAATGACAATGAATTTTGATTTCCCGGAACTGATATTAGACTCCTTATTAAACTATGTGCATCTGCTTTTAATTTACTCCAAATAATTGGAAAATGCAATGAAGCTTTCCAATTAAAGCTTGGCTTTATGCTGTTTAATAATACCCCCCATAATATTATAGCTTATGAAGTGACAGGTGAGTTGGTGTATGAATAAAACATAAAGGCAGCAATAAGGGACAGAAAACCAGAGACAGTTGTTGGGGATTTTAAATGCTGGATGTAATTTGCATATATTAATCTCTTCTTTTCAGCCTTATCAGGCGTTCTTCAGTATTTGAAGTTAAAATAGCATTGACAGGCAGGAGTACGCTTAGTTTTTTCAAGGATTTATTACTTGTATAATTTCTGATCTTTAATAAGCAGATATGACTGATCCTCATAGTTCTATAGAAATCAGTTAATTGTTCCAGATGGCGTGTACTGATTATGCAAAATTACTTTTCACACCATTTTTTTTTTTTGATGGAGTTTGGAGTAAAATTAAATTTTTTATAGCCTTCTTATCATGCTGTTTTACAGTGGGTTTTGCACAGAAGTTGAATTTAATCTACTATATTACATTGACCAGCAGAGTTATTCTAATGTAGCATTCTGTGATTTGACAAAGAATAATAGAACACATTGCTCATTGTGCATTTCTGTGCTGCTAATAAAAAGGAGTTGCAGTGCAGCAAACCAGGCTGTTATTTATGAAGAATGGTTAATTCGCACAGTTAAAAATGCAAAATTGTTACAATGAGATGTTTGCTCTTTTGGACAGAAGGCTTGGGCAGAATAAATGTAAATAGTCTTGTTGCTACAGATTCCATCAAATAAAGCAGGAGTTTGTAAATGCCTGGTGTGGCTGGGTGGGATGGCACTGGGAGGAGCAGCCATCCAGGCAGCACGTCCCAGCTCCGAGCAGGAGATGTCACTGGTGTTTTCCCTGATTATCACCATCCGGATATCTCAATGGCATCATTTCATAATTGAAAACATTTGTAAAGGTTGTTGGGCTTCATTTATCTAATGAAAAGCTGTTTATACAAAATAAACCACACATAAAACCCTCTTGCTAATAAGTCCATTGCAGTTTGTTTTGGCAGTGACTCAGTTGTTTGCGGGAGGTGTCCCATGGCCTGGCTGTCGTGGCTGGCTGCAGCAGGGCTCAGCGTGGGTGCCAGCCGTGGGCAGAGCAGGTGGGACAGTGCCATGGGCACTGCTGCAGGTCTGGCCACAGGTCCTGCCGGGCCCTGGGTAATTTTGGTAGGTCCCGGCCCTCGCCGGGCCACCAGGGTCCTGCTCAGCCCCAGGCTGGGACCGGCCCTGGGGGCTGCACTGCCACCAGCCCCAACCTCTGCAGAGGGCCCAGAGAGCCACTCGGGGCCAGGGCCAAGGCATCTTAGTGATCCTTGAAAAGCGGAACAGCAAATGTTTAAAAAATGACCTTATGGTTAATGGATGAGTGGGGGCACCACAAATGGACTGTTATGAAGGGTGCATATTTTTAACTCAGTAGAAAAAAAAGACAAGTGATTAAGTCAGCCATTAGAAAACTCAGAATTTCTCCCATCTCCTCTTGAACTAGAACATTGTTTTGTGTATACTTTTATATGTACATATAGATATGAATATATAATATATATGTAGACAACTAATGGCATAAATCAGAAATTATTAGAAAATATTTGTTCTAATGAAGTAATAATTTGGTGGTAATGTATTTCATCAGTGTAGCTTAAGGCTAAATTAAGTGGACAGACTTTATATGGATTCTCTAATTTTAATCTTCAAAATGCTATCTGATGTCTCATTAAGACTCTCATATAATGTATCTTAAGTACAGTCGTTAAATATAGTTTAGGGAGATGTATGTTCAGATATTGCTTAAAGATGTTTTAATAGGCCCATTTACTCTGATGATATTAATGAGCTCTTAACACATATTAAGCTTCTAAAACTAGTGGTGTCTCCTTGCAGTGAGCAAACCAGCATAGGAATTGTGGAGGAATTGGATGTTCCAACAAAGCCAGTTTTCCAGGGACTCTCCAGGGCCTGGCTCCATCCCTTTAGCTGCGTCAGCACGGGGCGGTGTCCCCTCTCCTGGGGTGGTGTCCCCTCTCCTGGGGTGGAGTCCTCTCTCCTGGGGCGGTGTCCCCTCTCCTGGGGTGGAGTCCCCACTCCTGGGGTGGTGTCCCCTCTCCTGGGGCAGTGTCCCGTCTCCTAGGGTGGTGTCCCCTCTCCTGGGGCAGTGTCCCTGCTCCTGGGGTGGTGTCCCCACCCCAGTGTGTGCCTCGGGCACGTAGGTGGCTTTGCATGGGTGGCTTTGCATGGGTGGCTCTGTGAGGGTGGCTGCTGCATCGTCACATCCACGCTTCAGAGCTGTGTGTTGGGAACTGGCCAGGCTCGTATTGGGGTCTGTGACATGTCACACACATTTGGCTGCATATCTGTGAAAATAAACAGATCCGATGGGTTAAAGGAAGAGCCAACTATGGGCCTGTGTTTGCATAAATTCTGCTTTTTGATCATCTAAAGTGAAGATGCAAGAGTTGTAATTAAGATAAAAACTGCTCATTCTCTGTTGTCACTTCAATTCCAACTCAGAAAGTTATTGCAAAGAAAATTCTCTGGTTTCATCACTCAGCTCTTCTTAACAAATCCTTCTGAGTTCAGAGACTTTTATAATTACTAAATTGGTTTGTTAGAGGGAGATAATAGCAAATTTTTTCTTTTCATAATTGGACATTTCTTCCCTGTAGGCTAATGCAGGCACAGCACTCACATACACAATGAGCTGTGCTTTTGAAAAACCATAACTGGCTAATAAGTGCCGTGGTGTCATCGGAGAGTAATGGTGTGCTGATTAGCATAATTAATGACAAATGGTGGTGCAGAGTGGGTGGATTGGTTTAGCAGATGATGAATGTGCTGCGCCAAGGCCGGGCCCCGGCGTGGCAGGCTGGCAGCGCTGCCGCTCGCACCTGCCACCGCTGCCCAGCACCCCAGGGCTCGGTGGCACCAGCCATGTGCTGGCACGGCTCCCGGTGCTCCGAGACCCGGCTGGTGGCACAGCGTGTCCCTGCCAGCGTGGGGCCGGTGGCTGGTCCCCGCGGGCTGGGGCAGCGCCAGCGGAAAGGAGCCGGGGGCTGCTGTGGGCCACGAGCAGTCCTCATCCTCCGAGGGCCGGGGGGCCACGCCAGGCACTGGCCGTGCTACAAGATGGGCACATTAATCTGTGATTTGATTAATCAGGGCTAATTTACATTCACAAATGAGACTGATAAAAATGGAGTTACCTTTTCACCTTAAGGAGGAGGAGGGATTATTTCTAGGTTGTCTCTTTTTTAAGTGATAAGCAACTCTTTTACCAATAAGGATGAAAATACTTAATTTGCATTAGCAAAAGAAGCTAATTATTATATAGTTAATTAGCATCTGGAAATGAGGATTATCTTAATTACAAAGCACAGTTTCCTTAATGGCTACAAAACTGTAAGTTTGATGTGTGTGGAGATTGGTGACTATTATTATGTAATTACTGATCATATTAATGGTGCAGTGTATTTAGATATCATTTGCATATGCAAATGAAATTTACCTGATAGAAATATGTGGTTCCAGTAATGATTTTGAGCACTTAAAAATTAAATTCCATTAGAAGCTGTGGATCCCGCGTGGCTCAGTGGATGTCCTCCTGCAGAAGAGCTTCTGTCTCGGCAGGACTGTGGCTCTGTGCCTGGCTGTTGGCACGAGGAGGGCACCTCCCCTGGCCTTCAGCCCCCCAGCCACGGTGTCAGGGACCCCCCTCTGCAGCACTGAAGGCCTTAGCTTTGGGTCTGTGTCGAGGCTCTTCTGGCTGGGAATACTCTGTGGGGTGGTGGGAGCGTGTTCTGTGCATCAGGGAGCTCCAGGGCAGAAGATGGGCATCCCCCCATCCTTCCTGGCCGCGCTCGGGATGAGTTTCTTTCCAGTAACTTGCAGGCATGCTTGCAGAATGGAGAGCACGGTGCCGTCAGGGCAGCTGATCTCGCTTCTTTCTCCTGCTTTTATTGGAAACACAAAGCTGCTGTGTGTTAAAAATAGCTTGAATCTCTTTGTCCAAAACCATGTAAAGAGAGGACCGTGCACCATTGTCTCCTCTGGGAGTCCTGTGGGACAGATGTTGGTCACTCAATGCACTGCTGGAGAGTGCGGGGTGCTGCTGGGCGGGATCACAGCATCATTGCAAGTGTGAGCATCTGCCCCTGGCAGTGCCCTGGCTGCTGTCCAGAGAGTCTGGGGAGCCTAGGTCTATCACAGTGGCAACAAATCCCACCTCACACCATAGGTGGCTCAGCTAAGCAAAAAGCTTCCGGGGCCAGACACTGTAACAATATGCAGCCTGTGGATTTAATACCCCCTGCCCCTGCCCTGCAGCCCTGGAAGCATGGATGTTTCTCTCATCAAGCAGCAGGAATTTACAGCTGCCGGCCAGGGAACACTGCGGCCATTGTGGGGCTGCCCGAGATGCTTTTTGCAAGTGCTGCTGCAGCCTGCACTGCCCGGCCGCCGTGGCAGACAGACATTACATGTTTAATGACTTCCAAGGAGTCTGTCATTACAGCCAGAGCTGAAGGGGATGGAAAAGCGTCTGGGTTTCTCCTCAGCACACAGCCATGAGCGGATGCTGGAGGAGTACCTGCCTTTGCCTTTCCTTTCCTTTGCCTTTGCCTCTGCCTTTTCTTTGCCTTTCCTTTGCCTTTGCCTTTCCTTTGCTTTTCCTTTGCCTTTTCCTTTGCCTTTGCCTTTGCTTTGCCTTTGTCTTTGCCTCTCCTTTGCCTTTGCCTTTCCTTTTCCCTTTTTTTTGCCTTTCCTTTGCCTTTGCCTTTCCTTTTTTTTGCCTTGCCTTTGCCTTTGCCTTTGCTTTGTCTTTACCTCCCCATCTCAAAGCAGACCCTGTCCCAGCTCTGCCTCAGCCCCACGCGAGTGCCCTGGTTTGTATCTGCTCTGCTCTAATTAATTAAGGGTTGTGGCTTGGAAACAGCACATGCTAAGGTGTGATCTTTGATGTTTAGTGTGGTGCAGAGACTTCAAAGGGGACATTTTATTAAAAAATAATAAAATCAAGAGCTCCTAAACACTTGCAATTTGAAGAGCTTGTTTGAAGTCTCTCCATGTTCTCTGGTGCTGATGGAGTCACAGTGCTGAGGTGCTCCTTAGGCGTCACCATGCAGTACTTAACCTTCACTTTATTTAAAAAAGAAAATAATCAAATCCAGGGGTACTTTTTCAAGTGTTTTCGTGGCTTGATCTTAGCAGTAAAGAACTAATTGTGCCATGTCATGAGCTATGCAGGAAACGGAGAAAATCAAGGCTGACAATCAAATTAGCAAAAACGAAAATTTAGTCCAGGTCTGTTTTTTTAATCAAAGTCATTTCAAGAGGAACAGGAAAGCTGTAAACCTTTCCCAAAGTAGAGGTTCCTTCCCCAGCCAGGCCCCTGCTGTCCCACTCAGTGCACCGCATTGGGTGGTTTGGTGCTGCTGCCATCCTGCTGCCTGGGCACCGGGCTGGGCATTCCCAGCTGGCTGTGCCCTGCTGCCTCACCGCCCCATGACAGCCCTGGGGGCAGCTCCTGCTGCCCAGGAGCCACGGGACCTGCAGCCCTGCTGCCACAGGCCACATGAAGTGCTCTGGGGCTTTCAGGAGCTTGGGCTCGTGCCTTGGGCAAGCAGAGCTGAGCCCTGCACCCCTGCCTGTGCTCCTGCCTGCACTCTGCACTTCTTTGCATTATACAAAGTTGTATGCGTGTTGCAGTTGGTGTCTGCAGCTGGGGAGCACAGCTGGACCAGCTGCAGGTTCCCTGTTGCAGCCGGCTTGGCAGGAGCTGTCAGGGAAGGCTGCTTTTGGTGTTGGCCCTGAGGTTTTGCCATCAGTGATTTGGTGCGGTTCCATGTGGGCCTTGGTGCACTGTAGCGCAAAGAACGCACACACTCACTGTTCAGGGTACTGTTTAAATCTCTGTGTATAGAAATACAGGACTAGGAGGCTTGGCATCATGGAGAGCTGGTTTGGTTTGAAAAGCTCACACCCTTCTCTGGACGCGTTGCAAACTGATTGAAGACATTTCTTCACGCTTGTGAGTGGGTTCCCTGTGCTGAGGGCGCAGCGTGCCTGGTTTGTGCGGGTGTCCTGCGCTGCCTTCCGTGCACGGGTGCAGAAGCTCAGGAGTGCAGAGCTCACGCCGGGCGTGTGGTGGGAAGCAGAGGGTGGGAGCTAGAGCTGTGTGCTTTCCCTTGCCTGCAAGCGGGCACCAAGGGCAGGTGGCCTGGCTGCAGCCTGCCCTGGATGGCACCACGCTGTGCCACCAGCTCCCCATGGCTGCTCAGCGCCCAGGAAACAGCATGTTCTGTCTGCTGGGTCACTGCAGCTGAGCCCCAGCCTTGCCCCATGCAGGGGTGTGCTGCTGCTGGAGAGAGCAGTCCCTTGTCCTCGCCAGGCTGGGGCACACACTGCTCCTGGCTGTGCTTTCCTGCTTCCGTGGAATGGCCTTCAGAGCTCCTGTGGGCTGGGGCCCACCCGCCGCCGAGCTCAGTGGCTCTTCTGGTGGGCACCTTTGTTGCCCACACCAGACAGGGGCTCATGTGTCCCTCCAGCCTGACCATGGCTCCCCTCCAAGTGCTGCTGTGCCAGAGCTCCGTGCCAGCCCCTGATTCTCAGTCTGCTTTCAGAGTCCTCTGGTGCCATTTAGCTGAAAATCAAGTTTTCTCTAGGCAGGGGAGCTCTGCTGGTTTTATGGTGTTGCTGTAGGCTGGTTTATGAGATACTCTTCTTGGTGCAGGATAAACACTCTGTTAGCATTCAGGTCTGGGGAAAATGGGAACAGTTCTGCAGCATTAGAGAAAGCCCTTTCTAAAATCTAAGGTCATTTAAACTTTAAAGGTGGTGGTAGTGCTCTCAGTGTTGGGTTTTTTGTTGGTTTGGATTAACAGTTCTTCATTTTCAGTTTTGCAGGGAAACATTTTGCAAGGGATTTATTTATTTATTTAAATATTTTTAATATCAGAAATTGAAAATTCTAGTGTAAAAGGCTGTGCAAAACCAGCAATAAAGAAATCCAAAGCTATAAAAGCTTATGGTGAAAATTTAATGCAGAAACAGCTGTTATTTCCTTGTGAGTTAAGGTATATAAACTCTTTGGTGGCTGTGTATCCCCACAATCGTGGTGTGAGGAATTAGCGCTCACTGCAGTGTGCAAACGGAGCCTGCCAGGCTCTGAGGCAGCAATTCATCTGTACCCAGGAGTTAAATATGACAATGTTAGCATTTTTCATTTCCCTGACGTTACCATTAATAAAGCAATGATCCAAAAGAAGCTTTGCTGAGTCTGTTCTTTATGCTTCCATCACTCACAACTAGATAATTTCACACAGGATCGTTTTTAAATTAAATGACGATAAAAGCGCTCTGCTGTCCTGTGCTCACTAGTTCATAGAAGTCTATCAAGTCATTAATGTGTCATGACAAACTGTGAGTTGGATACAAGAGTAATTAATTATTTGCATAAATAACAGGTTGAACTTGGTGCTTTCAGCCACAATGACACATGCGTCACACCGTGGACATTCTGGGGCCTCTGGCAGAGGTCACGAGAGGGCAAAGGCTGAGCTGACACACGGTGATCCCAGTCTCACACGGACAGCAGCTTGGAAGCTTTTGTGTTTCCAAGTTCTTCACTGATGGTTGCTTCAGGAGAGCATCTGATCTTTGGAGTGTTAGTGAACAATTATACAGATTTTCATAATCACCATTAATCACCACATATTTTTCAAGATAATTACAGCAACTATTATTTAGATTTCTCTTTTATGTGCACATTGTAGAAAAGAACAAGTGCTTATTATGCTGGGTAGTGTAGAGAACTACCGTCTGAAGTTCTTTGTCATCCAGAAACTCATTATGTTAGCTGATGCTGCCTGTGAAAGTTCGTCAGCATGTTTAAATTAGGGTAGCATTGGCAGGTCTGATTATTTAAATCTGGTAGCTTGGCTAAAAATATAGTTATTCAAGAAAGATGAATTACTAATTTGACAACTGAGATTTAGTTGGAGTCTGCAGCACAGAAGGCAGCATCTCTCGAGTGCTTAGAGGAGGGTGACAATACTTTCACAGATTAAAGAGAGGATTTCTAAGCAAGCTAGCAAGTTGAATTACAGAGCATGCCTTGGTGTCCTCCCCACTAGAGCCTGAGAGCAAGTCTTGGTAAATTACAGTGTAGAAGTAGCCACCAGGTGGAAGGTGGTTGAGAGTTCCAGTGGTCCTGCACCGATGAAGGGGCATGTCCGCTGCACCTCACCGAGGCATCCATCCACTTCTGCTGCCAGGGGTGCATGGGAACACTGTCCTTTGGGGCTCGGCTTTGCGGGGTTGGTTTTGGCTGCTGGCTCCTTTCAACTCTTAACTAATTGCAGTGCCTGAGTTAATTAGCTGTGACTCTCAGGAAGGAGCTGATCCTGGGAGGCGGCAAACAGCCACTGCAAACAGTTTTCCTTCTGAGGCCTGATTTTATTTTGTTCCATTTTGAAGGAGAAGAGCACAACCTTGAAGTGCTTCTGAATGTGAAAAAGCCCATCTTGGGCAGCAGCAGCAGTGGGTGTCCCATCCTGTGAGCAGGGGACCCCACAGGTGAGGTGGGGGGCACAGAAGGGTCCTGCCCCCAGAGCATCTACTTTGTTCAGGGCATTTGCTCAGCCAGGGAGCAGACGCAAGGGGGGGAGCACTGCTCCCCATGCATCTTGTCTTGGGGGTCCCCACTGCCTACCTGCAGCCCCTTGGGTGGCCAAAGGGCTTCCTGGAGCCCGGCCCAGCCACGGCGTGAAGGGGTGAGGGCTGCTGCCCTCCTGGTGCTGGGGCAGGCAGCGGCAGTGGACGCCCAGGGCTTAGTTTCTGTGAAGTTTCCAGAACTGGTGGTATTTAAACCCCCGTGACACTGGTGCCTGGCTGAGAAAGGAGACACTGAACGAGCACCTTGTTTTCTGCTCTCTGCCTTTAATGCATTCTAGCAGCAGGCTGGTGACGGGCCTGACACGGCAGCTCCGCACACACTCCCGCGCTCGGGGAGTGCAGCATTAATAACACACTTCCATGCATCGTGCCATTTTTAAGCATGATCGTTATGATAAAGGGCATATACTTAATTACAGGCCTGCTTAATTACAGCTCTGTTGAAGCTCGTTTGTTTAGGAGAGCGCTAATTGCGCTGCGGAGCCCTTGGCTCACCCTGCTTTTATCTGCTGCTTTGCTCTGGAGTGCTGAGCTCCGGGTGGGCTGAGCCGTGGCCCAGGGACGGGGGGGCTCTGGGGCGGGGGGACGCGCACACTCCCTAGCTCAGCCTTTAGATTACTCTACAAAAGCTGGCGTGTGGCTGATCAAAGAGGGTTTCTGTCGGATAACAAGTGCAGATGGTCTTTCAGGTTTAAAACTTCCTGGATTCGGTGATGCTGCTTTTCATCTGTTTCCTTTTGTTTTCCTTTGCGCTGTGGTTGCCACGCAGCACCTTTGATAACAAAATTACTCCCGTGGAGGGGGGTTTTAAATTGAAAATAGACAAAGCAAACGTAAAAGGCTGAGTATTCTTAAATGACTCTTGTTTAATCACTAACATGGTAACTCAGTGGTGCTGCAGAAGTTAGAAACAGCAGACAGAGGAGCACTGGGTTTGTGGGCGCAGATGCTTTCTGAAAGAAAACCCTATTTGAAGATCACTGGAGGGCCTCTCAGGGCTTAAATTTGCTCTAATTTGAAGCTTTATTTCTTTCAGAGTTGAAATGTAAAGACTTCAGATGTTAAAGGTGTAAGTGCAATAAAGGGGGTGTATCTGGGGTGTGAGCTGCCTTCGAAACATGCCCTTTTCAGTCTTCTGTGCAAATTGCTGAGTTACATGTTTTAAAAATAATTGTCTCCCTTGTACTTCCACATCTTGTGGGAGGCTTCCTGTGACATGGTGATAGCAAGACACAAACACTGAACATCATTGCACTAGGACGAATATACAAGGTGGTATAAAGGCAAACAGTGCTCTGAGTACCATTAAGGTTATGCTACAGAAAAAGCTGGGCCATGTGACATGAGGCTGGGCCATGTGGTGTCATGTCCTCATGTCTGTCTTCATATTCCACTGGTTTACATCCTCCAGATGTGGTTTGCAAGTGTTTGAGCCACTGCTCACTGTTGAGTTTACACTAGCAACAGCCAGGCCAGGGAGGGTGCTTGCCCCCAGGTGTTTGTCATCATCCTACCCAGGTGGTGGCAGCTTACTGCCTGGTACACAGGTGGTGGTGTTGACTGCTTTGGGGGCTACAAGTCCCCTGAACCAGCTGTTCCTTATTCTCTTGCTCAGACACCACCAGGTGCTGAACTGGTTTGGTGAGGAGGTGATAAATAGAGATGTGTCCTTCTAGTTTCAAATACTGTCCTGCTTTGCCAGGTGCACAAAATTGGAAAATGCAAAATTGAGGCCATGAAATTGTATATGGATAGAGCAAGGAGAATTTGTTGGATTCCTGGCTTGGTAGGGACTGACCCAGCTATGTCTTAAGTGGAAAGAAACCACTGGTAGTTTGGAGGGAGAAAAAGGCTGGCAGTAACGTTTGGGAGCAATCAGTCATGTGTCAGTGCTGTGAATACTTGATCTGTCACTGGGAATGTGTGAAGTTGCATGTCAGAAGGCAGCTGGAAACGTCACATGTGATGTCTTGTCCCTTTCAGCAATGGATGGAGTGCCTTTTATGATTTCGGAGAAGTTTGCCTGCGCTCCTGAAGGGGTGAGTTGCCTTTGTTGTTCTCCCAGTGTCTGAAATCCATCATTTCATGGGGAGCAATCACAAAACATCAAGACAAATTACCTGCTTCTGGGGTAATACATACCCAGTGCGGGCCAAATACATACCCAGTGCTTGAGATGGGCCAAGGCTGCGTGTCACGATAGCTGCCCGTTAGATGGGAAAGGCTTTTGCCAGATTGCTTCTAAAATGGAATTGTCCTGGGGTTTCAAGGTTTATTACCATCAGAAATAGGAATGGCAATGGGACTCCCTGGTGCTGAAAGCATTTCTAATTTCTTAGCATAGATTGTAAAGAAGGCTGCAGAGGTGGAGTTCTCCTGCATTTACCTGCTGTGAGGATGGCATAGTGCCAACAGCTTTACTGCTTCCCGTTGTCACTCCAGAAGTTCAGGGCAGTGGTAGTGGCACAGTGCACTCCAGTGCAATCAGCTGCCACCAGGGTCCTGCCTGGCTGTGGGCGAGCTGGAGAGGGCACTGGGTGGTGCCTGCTCCACAGCGGGCACTGCAGGGCTGGCGGAGCATGCAGCAGCACGGGCAGGGCACGTCCGCTTCACCAAACAGAAACACTGCTACTCGTTCAGAATGACCTCTGGGTGTCACTGGACCAGTGCTTCTTAAGGTTGATGATCCAGAGCTTAAAGATTCAGCATCCCACTTGGAGTTCCCGAATCCATCTGATCCTAAAGCAGCACCTTTTTAAAAATCAATTTGCAGGAAGCTGTTAAGGCAAACACTGGGCCATCAGCTGTGTCTGATTTTTCAGTAGTGCTCCAGCTTTTTGCTTTCTTCTTCCTGCTGACAGCGTTTTTTCACATCCCTTGCTTTCTGAGAGGGTTGTTTATGGGCCATTATTCCCAGAAATCTGAAGTCCCTGCTGTGAGGACAAATGCAGAGAGATTAGGTCGTGCTAATCCTCCCCGCAGATCCTTTAGACACCATTGCCACCATATGGTCAGTTCGGTCAGGGCTTCCTGCAGCTGGTGCCGTTCACACCTCGTGCTGCAGCCATGGAATTCCAGCCGGTGTTGGAGACTCGTCCTGCCGTGGGGAGGTGGCAGGTCTCCCTGAGCAGAGCAGCACGAGGTGAGTGTCAGCTGTCGTGCTGAGGGAGAGCAGTGTTGAAGCTGGTAGCCCCAGCCCACCGTCTGCTGTTCCAGTCTCCTACTGGAATGAGGAACAGGATCGTGCCTGTGTTTACAGATGGTGCCTCTAAATCTTTAGTGATGGAGTGTTTGCTGACTTGAAACAGAATAAAACAGCAAACAAACAAACACACACCCCCTGCCTGACCCTGAACTTGACATTGTTGTTTCTTGCCAGATGCAGCCGGTTGATCTCTTGGGTATCACAATCAAAACCCTTGCAGAAATCGAGAAGGAGGTAAGTAGCCAGCCAGGCACTGAGCACATCACGAGGGCTGTGTTCACTTCTTTTAAAGAACCCTTCCCTTATGGAAAATACTTTTCTTGTCTCTCCCAAGTCACAGAGGATGGATAAAGTCAAGCAGTAAGCCCAAGGTCAGGGATGCCCTCTGTGATCTGTGATGAGTGAAGACACTTCAGGTGGTGAATTTAATGGCAAAGTGTGGGGCCTTCTGTTTATTTCCAGATGTCTGTCTTGGTTAGCCTTTCTTTCTCATGTATTAACAATACATGGTAGTGGCAGAACACTCTTAGGTGCCTCTTGCATGTCAGGGAGGCAAATGGACCTGACTCAGCAACGTCAGGTAAACATCTTGATGAGCTTTTAGTTTGCTGATGCTGGGAAGTTGTTGCTGGGAGAGCTGGGCTGCACTTGAGTGGGAGTGAATGTTTGAAGAGCGCAGGGAGGAGGCAGCCACCAAACCAAGGGTGGTTCTGAGGGAGCGTTCTGGCACATGCATGACGTGTGTGGCACGGTGCCGAGGAGCTGTCTGCTCTGCAAAGGGCACTTCAGATCTGAAGTCTCAGACTAGGAAGAAACTTGTCTCAGCACATGCTTCTTCAGGCACCATTGGTCACAAAGGCCTCCTCCTGTGCCATCTAGCTGGGTTCAAGGGAGAGAGTGAGAAGATGACATTGCAAAGCTGCCAGATTCCTCAAAGCTTCTCCACTTCTTTATTCCAGTTGAGTCCAGTTGCCCAGATCCACCCTCTTCTGCCTGAAAGTTTTGTCTGAGTAGAAGAAGTTGGTCAGGCCCAGTTGCCAGGGCTTTTGCAGGCGCCCCGTGGGACTGCAGTGGCTGCAGTAGTGGACCTGAAGGTGCTGCCTGACAGGGGCAATGCTGACCGATGCACCCACTGCCTCAGGCACTGCAGTCTGCCACGTGGCACACATGCCACCTCTCTCTTTGGGACTGCCTGTGTCTGTCAGGAGGGACCCTGGGAGCAGGGATGCTCAGGGCTGGCAGCCCTTCCACATGCCTGGCTGCTTTCCCACTCTTGCCCTAAGCTGGCCAGGGAGCAGATGGTCCCTTTGGCCAAAGGGGAATCCGTGTGGTGCTGAATTCGCTTCTGCATCGTCTCTGTGTGCTGCCTGGTGTGGGACAGGTCTGGCAGCTTGGGGGCTGCCTGGAGGGGGCTGGGCTGCTTGTGCCCTCGCAGGCCTGCCGAGTGGGGGGACACCAGCACTGGAATCATTTGTGTGGGCCAGGGAGGAGAGGCCAAGCCCTGCCTGCTCTCCCACAGCTCCTGCTCTGTAGCAGGCTGTGTGCGTTCCAGCGTAATGAAAAGTATGATTATGCAGCCCATATTCCTTGATGAAGCATCTTGTCTGCACATAGAGAGCTACACATATAAATATTGTGAATTTCGGCATGGCTTTATTTCCCTTGCAAGCAATAGCACCATTACAGCAAATCTTCTGGATATCCAAAGCAGCCAGAACATTCTCCCTGGAGCAAGATGCCTTGCAAAAAATATTCCCAAAGAATTCCAAGAATTACTGTTCTCTGTCACCACATTTGCAGATGTATGCACCCATCCTCCAAGCTGCAGGCAGCTGAATTTCAGGACTCTACCCTGTCAGGAAAATTATGGAAATAGGTGCAAATCCTGGACTGCACGTGAACTGCTCTCGTTGCCCCAGGATGGCACAGCTGTGTCCGGGGATAGAGTGCACAGAGAGCTGGGCTATGGAGAGGTGGTGAAGTGCAGGTCTAAGCAGCACGTGCCATCACTTCATGGCTAATTTGGTGGATGTAGGACAGAGAGGAGAGTGTAGGACGGACAGTGCTGCTGCCACGTCTCCCAGCAGGGCTCTGGGGGTTTGTCCTTGCTACCCCTGCCTGTCCTGGGTAAGGTAGAGTCACTGAGCGGGCACCTGGGCAGGTGCAGGTGATAGCAAAGGTGGTGGCACTGTCACTGTTCCCAGCTCTGTGGCAGATGCTGTGGCAGCGAGGGCAGCGGTCTGGCTGCTGGCAGGGTGCACCCTGTCTTCTTTTGCACTTGGCGTGGTGTAAAAAGTCTAGAGAGAGTCTAATTAGTAAAGGCAGCGTCCAATATTCATCATTCCTTTTAAACTGATAAGGAAGGCAGTTCATTTAACCACTGAATTGCTACATGTTTTCATGGGCTGCTTTTTGCAAATATATTTAATGAAGAAGTTGTAAATCTAGAAGAGCTTAAAATTTTAATTTTACACAGAAATATTTTTCCTTGTTTGCATGTTTGTAGTCAATTCTCCTGAGTGCAGTCACATGAAATGTTCTTTAAATGAACATATTTGCTAACTGGCATGATTTCAGATTTTAAAACATTGGTTCCAGCAATTAGGAGTTTCCTCAGTTCCCCAATGACTGGAGAGATTCGTCTTGATTATAATTGCTCTTAGCCACGCATATCTAATTTGTGTCTTTTTAAGTGTTAATTAGTAAACAGTTTGAGCTGACATCTTTATGCGTTTGGGTGTTGAAAAATGAGGCCTATTGCGTGCCAGCGGCTGCAGCATCACGACAGGGAGGTGTGGCCCCAGGGAGTAAAGGCTGGGTACAGCCCCAGGTACAGCCCCGGGTACAGCCGGGGTACAGCCTGGGTACAGCCCCGGGTACAACCTGGCTACAGCCCCAGGTACAGCCCGGGTACAGCCTGGGTACAGCCGGGGTACAGCCCGGGTACAGCCCAGGTACAGCCTGGCTACAGCCCCAGGTACAGCCCGGGTACAGCCTGGGTACAGCCTGGGTACAGCCCTGGGTACAGCCTGGGTATAGCCCCAGGTACAGCCTGGGTACAGCCTGGGTATAGCCCCGGGTACAGCCCTGGGTACAGCCTGGGTACAGCTGGGTACAGCCCGGGTACAGCCTGGGTGCAGCCTGGGTACAGCCTGGGTACAGCCCGGGTACAGCCCCGGGTACAGCCTGGGTACAGCCTGGGTACAGCCCTGGGTATAGCCCTGGGTACAGCCCCAGGTACAGCCTGGGTACAGCCTGGGTACAGCCTGGGTACAGCCCGGGTACAGCCCTGGGTACAGCCCTGGGTACAGCCTGGGTACAGCCTGGGTACAGCCTGGGTATAGCCCCGGGTACAGCCCCGGGTACAGCCTGGGTACAGCCCTGGGTACAGCCCTGGGTACAGCCCCCGGTACAGCCAGGGTACAGCCTGGGTACAGCCTGGGTACAGCCTGGGTACAGCCCTGGGTACAGCCCCCGGTACAGCCTGGGTACAGCCTGGGTACAGCCCCAGGTACAGCCCCAGGTACAGCCCGGGTACAGCCCTGGGTACAGCCCCGGGTACAGCCTGGGTATAGCCCCAGGTACAGCCCTGGGTACAGTCCCAGGTACAGCCCCAGGTACAGCCTGGGTGCAGCCTGGGTACAGCCCCCGGTACAGCCCTGGGTACAGCCCCCGGTACAGCCCTGGGTACAGCCCCGGTTACAGCCTGGGTACAGCCTGAGTATAGCCCCAGGTACAGCCCTGGGTACAGTCCCAGGTACAGCCCCGGGTACAGCCCTGGGTACAACCCTGGGTACAGCCCCGGGTACAGCCTGGGTACAGTCTGGGTATAGCACCGGGTACCCCCAGTTACAGCCTGGTTACAGCCCGGGTACAGCCTGGGTACGGCCTGGGTACAGCCCCCGGTACAGCCCCAGGTACAGCCCCAGCACAGGCTCCGGTACAGCTCCAGTACAGGCTCTGGTACAGCCCCCGGTTACAGCCCCGGGTGAAGGCTCTGGTACATCCCCGGTACAGTCCTGGCACAGCTCCGGTACAGCCCCCGCTACATTCTCGGTACAGCCCCAGTACATCCCCGGTACAGCCCCAGCACAGGCTCCGGTACAGCTGCAGTACAGGCTCTGGTACATCCCTGGTACAGCCCCCGGTTACAGCCCCGGGTGAAGGCTCTGGTACATCCCCGGTACAGTCCGGGCACAGCTCCGGTACAGCCCCCGCTACATTCTCGGTACAGCCCCGGCAAGCCCCGGGTACAGCCCCCGTGCGTTCCCGGTACAGCCCGGGGTGCCCCATTCCCGCCCGGCCCGGCCCGCCACGAAGCCGCGGCGCCCCCTGCCGGCCGCTCTCCGCCTCGCCGGGCCCGCTCGCCGGGGCCGGCCCTGTGTGCTCGGCAGGAGCGGGACGCCCTTAGCTCAGCGAAGCCCCGGTGTCCTCCCGAGCCGGCATCAAAAGGGAGTCGGTGCTGGGTGGAAGTGGCACAGCCCTGGTACAGCTGGCACGGCCCCTGCACAGCTGGCACAGCCTTGCCCAGGTGCCGGCATGGTTGATGGTTGCCCCGACCTTGCTGGCAGCACATCCTGTATCCCAGTCCGGCTGTGAGGAGCGCACAGGGGCACGTGTTTGTGACACTCCAGGAGCCACAAATGTGACACTGGGAGATGCATGGGAGGAGAGTCCGTGTGCGGGGCCGTCGCAGTGGGTGTGCCAGGGTCGTGGGCAGCTCCTACCTCAGTAGCCCCAGCATATGGTGTTGCTTTCGCCACCCGCCTGCCACGGGAAAGCCACCGCTCCCCCGGCCTTTCCTGGGGTGCCCTGGCAGCGGCCAGGGTGGCCGCGGGCCGGCGGGCGCGGCTCGCAGCGTGCCACGAGATGGCACTGCTACAGTGCACTGCAGGCTGCGAGGGATGTCCCTCGGCTCTAGGGGCGTCCCCTGTCTGCAGTGACATCGTGCACCGGGGCACGGGGATGTGCATATAGGGATTTTCACCCTCTTGCCAACTAAAAATGTTAATTCTGATGGTAGCGGCTTGAGTAAACTTGCCAGGGGGAATGTTTCTGACTAGCTGATTTATGGACAGGATGAGTGTGGTCACGTTTGTGTTAATGCGGGGTTTTGAGGGAGGGGATGAGCCCTACCTGGGGAGGTCACTGATGTGGGGTCAGGTGGAACCAGCAGGTTCACCTGGCATGGTCCTGCCTGGGCCGGCTGTTGTCAGGCCCGGTTTTCCTCTCATTCTGCCTCTTACGCTGTCCCAGCGCAGGCACGGGCGGTGCCGTGCGTGGGTCGGTGCTCAGGTCCCCTCTCTGCTTTGCCCCGCAGTACGACTACAGCTTCCGGACGGAGCAGAGCGCGGCCGCCCGCCTGCCGCCCAGCCCCACCCGCTGCCCGCCGCTCCCGCCGTCCTGAGGGGCCGCGGCCGGAGCGGGTGTGCGTGCGTACTACTGAGCGGGACACGGGACACAGCGATGGAGCCACCCCGGCAGGCCTCCCCGTGTCCGGCCACCGCCGCCACCCTGCGCTGCACCGCCCCTGCGCACACCGCTCCGCCCTGGGCACCGCGGCCCTGCCCCTCGGCAGAGCCCCCTGCCCCGCTGCTGCGACCCCTCTCCACGTGAGTACGGACTGAGGACTGGGAGCCTGAGGCAGCCCCTTGCTCATCCCCCCTTGGTGACCCTGCTGCAGGACAGTCACAGAATCCAGAGCTGTAGCAAACCTCTGCGAACGCGGCCGGGAGCTTGCGGAGCGTGGAGAAATCCTATCCCTGAAAGGAGCAACGAAAGGCACGGCTGGGCACTGCCACACGAGCTGCCGTGGAGCTGCTGGGCTCTCGACCCCTTGCAGCAGGAGGCTCCTGCGCCCCTCGGTCCAGTGCAGAACTCAGCTGCAGTGAATGCCAAGCCCTCTGCCGAGGTCTGGGCACAGAAGTTCTGCTGTGGCTGGGATCAGTCTCAGATCCACTGTGGTCACTGGATTTGCTGCAGGCTGGAGGAGGCAGGGCCTCTGGCTCTCCCTGGGCACTGGCAGGGCAGGCAGGATGCCCAAGGTGCACTGCAGCTCCTGAGATGAAGCACCTTTGCTTTGCACAGGGTGTCCGCCTGTCCATACGGATCTAGGGCAGCAAGCATCCTGCGTTTCTTCTGGATGGATGCTGGCAGCGACACCCTGGCAGACCCTGGCTGTGGCCCACTGACCCCGGCCAAGCTGCCTATGGACCTGCTGACAACTGGGATGCCATCACCTGCCCGTCATTGGGACAGCTCTCTAACTGTTCCCCGCTAGCTGCTAAAACAAAAGAGATGTGCCTGTTTCCTGGGCATTCATGGGGAAGCACTGAACAATGACGTGGCACAGGATGAGAGTGGGATGCATTAAACCCTGACCTCTGCCTCCCTGTGATCGCTGACCGGGCTTAGTCCCAAGCCAAATGCATGTCTTGGAGAAGTCCCTTGCTGTAATAAGTTATTTACAAGTGCCCATCTGACTCTGTGCTGTTCTTTCAAGTCTCTGCTGTAGAACAAAGATACATCATGGCAGCAAAACGGCAATTTTGGAGTAAGAGTTAAAATGTACAACTTTCTGTATTGTAAAATACTGGTTCCCTGACCCCACTGAAATGCAATTGCCATGGTAACGGTAACAGTGCTGTTGCTCTCAGCCTGGGTCATACATGTGCCCTGACCTACTTTGCACTCCCTTGGATTGATCTGGCATTTGCTAGTTGCACAGAGCAGTAACTAACAGCAGTTTTTGTACTGTAGGCTAATATTTTTTATTTGTGCATAAGTAAAATAATTCTTGTCCAAAGATTCATTTCTGGTTTTAAGGCACCACACTGTACTGCTGGATAAAGAGCACAAAATACATTTGGGACAGACTGAGTCCAGATCTTTGCTTCAGCTTCTTCTGATCAGGTAAATAATTTTCTGGAGCTGCTTCTGCAGAGTGGCCATGTGGTTGGAGAGAGGTCAGTTTGGTTGCATGTATGTTGTTTTTGGGCAAAAGAGTTAAAGCTGTGCACCAGCTCTGGAGCCCTTGGGTGACCCCCTGGAAATGCTCATTTACTTGGAGCTTGCACCACCATTTTTAGTTGTTATTTATCCTGCAGTAAAGAAAAGCCAGACCTCACTGCCAGGCTTCACAAAGGCCAGATTGATGATGCCGACATCGACAAATGAACATACCATGGCAGCTTGGTCATTTGGCTCAGGTTCACTTCAAGTTCAAATCCACTCTATGCTGTAGTGCTGTGCCCATCTCATCCATCTTTTGTCTTTCTATTTTTCTGCTTGTAATTTGTTCTGTAGTTTTCTGTGACATCCGTTTATAGCTTCTCCTGTGGCTCAGTGGTCATGGCAGGTAGGCAGGAGCCATCTGCAGCAGTGCGTTCCTCATAGCTTTGAGATGAGAGCTGACCTTCCCTGTTCATGGTGGAGGAACGAGGGCTGCGGACTAGCACAGGGCACAGCACAGCCTGCAGAACTCCAGGGGCAGTGCCTGCCCCTGGGAGATTGAGAGACAGCTGCTGAGTCCCTCCTGGACCCTCCTCTTCCCGTGAGGGCAGGGTTGCCTGTGCAGCAGACGGGGGGCTCAGCAAGGAGCAGGTTCTGAGAGCCACCGAGCCCCACGCTCAGTGCCGCACTCCCTGGGTACATCTGAGAAAGTGGGTGCAGAGCTTCAAGTCCCTTATGTAAGAGAAAATCAGTGCTTTAGTATTTATAACAACTGCTAGGTTTGCTCAGCCTTCTTGGAGATAACAAGCTCAGCTTGCTCTGCAGTGACCTACAGGAAACACTGGATACTTGAAACACTGGCAGGATACGTGGCTGGGACAGGCATCTACATCTTCAGGATATATTTGTATACTTACTTCTCCCTCTCTAACACCGGGCCAGCAAAGTTGCTTCAGGACTCACCTGCAAAGAACCTTGAGAGATGAGTTTGCTCTCCATGGTGTGGTCCTGCACCATGGCGCTGCAGGGACAGCCTGTTTCAAATGCACTGACAGGACAGATGCAGTTCCTGTGGGACAAATACAATGAAGGTGTTTTGAACATAAAGCTGCACCTGCTGAGAGCCAGCTGAGCTCTCAGCCCTGCTAGCTGCAGGCTGGAAAACTAGGTGATTCCAAAAGGGAGAGGGCTCGGAGCCAGTGCTTGGAAGCACAGCAAGACACTGTGCAGGGTGGTTAACTGTGTCAACTTCTCAGCCCACTGATCAGAGGAAGCTTTTTTTATTGCACTGCTGAATTCCCGAGACCAGGGGTGTCAGGTCAGCATTTCCACTGCAAGGTTTTATTGGCTGCTCCATAACTTTTGTACTCAGGGCAGCTCATTGCAAGGCTGGTCCTTGCATCCCTACAGTGAGTCCTCCATGCTGGCACATGCCATGGCCACTACCAGCATCTCTGCATCTCCCTCCCTGTCCAAGAGGCGACTGGAAGAATTGGCCCGGGGAATAAATGTTCAGCGAGTCTGATGTGGATGTTGTCTGGCTGTGGAGAAGCCTTCTGGAGCATAAGGGGAGGAGAGGAGTCAGTGCAAAGCAACAGAAGTGAATTTGCAGAGCTTTACCAGATGTTCTTGGCTACCTTGCCTGAATTTGTAGAACAAAACTGGTCTCTAGGTAGTTTAATCTTGTGGCTGATGGAGAAGTTGGTTTGCCAAATTACTATGCATCTGCAACAGAGACGGAAAAGCGGCAGTGAGGGGTTTGCTTACTGTAAAATACGCCTTCTGATGTGAATTCCTAGTGACACACTGCCTCCTGGATTCCTCACGGCAAGAAGCCGGTCATGTGCCGAGGTGACTCGTGGCCACCCAGGCCAGGCTCTGCTGTCTGCTGTGTTGATCATGGAAAGGCAAAAAGTTAGTCCAGAAAGTGATGTAGAGTGTGAACTTTGTGATAAAATTCAAGTGTGAATAGTTGTAGCAGGTGTCTTCCCTTATGGGAGCACCTCGTATCTGTAGTTCCATAGCAGTGAACTGTGTCAGACTTTTCCTGTGACTGTCCCTGCGTGTCCCCACAGTTTGTTGGAGGTTTCCTGGGAGCCTCCTGTGCAGTGGGAGGTTGTTGGTAGTCTGTAGCATTGGGCTTGTTTGGTTTCGCACCCACCACTGCTCCCTCAGTGTCCTGAGCTCTCCAGACTGGACCCACGTGCTGCCGAGCCTGGAGAATTCCTGTCCTGGGCACTGCATGTGCCAGGTAGGTGCTAGTGGCAAGGGCATGCCTCCGCGGGCCTTGGCACCTCCTCTTCTGTGGGGCCCTGGACTGTCCTGGCAGGAGGGAAAGCAGGATAGAGCTGGCCAATGCCATGCTGGCCGTCACCTCCCCGCTGCTCCCCGGGTGACTCTGGGTCTGTGTCCCCAGGTGTGCCCACAGCCGCTCTCCCGTGGCAGCCCCAGGAGCCCGGAGAGCTGCTCCTGCTCCTCCCAAAGGGCAGGCACGCCTCGCTACACCCAAATGATTACCTCAGCCTTGGAGCCTTGACCAACAGCAGGAACCCCTCCCAGCAGCAGGAATCCCCCAGCAGCGGGGCAGCCGGGCGTGCTGGTGTCAGCCAGCCCAGCCTTATCGCCCGGGCTGTGGTACAGCGGGGGAGAGGCTGCTCCTCTGCTCACAAACAAGCTCTGCGAGGTGCTGCTCGGTTCATTCACCACAGGGAAACCAAACACTTTGGATATTCTGGTCGTTTGTTGTGAAATTGTTTCCTAACAGCAACAGGCTTAAATGTCATCATACAAATGGCAGAGAGAAACCTTTTATGCAGTTGCAAAGTGGTTTTCTAAGATGGTTGGATTACTGAAAGTGATTTTACTGTGCATTAATCTTATGAATGTTACTATGTTTTATATTTATTTTAGATGACCCTCCTGTATTTTACAAAGGGAAGTTTCATTGTGTGATAACTCTGTCTGTATTCTTAATATAATTTGTTAAATGAAACTTGTTTTAATCAGATAATTCTGTGTGCTTTTGTGTTTTAATTTTCTGACTGAAACAGTGACCTGGATCAGAAGAGTGAAATACAGAGGTGGCAACACGATGCCCCATAGGGAACGTGCTCTTGTTTGTGGGCTTTTTTCCTTGGAAATTGGATATAAAAAGCACACTGGAAAATGTGTCCAAAATGTCTTGCTCTACAGGTATGCTGCAAAGTCCGAACAAACTCAAATGTGTTTTATGGGGCAGGATTGGGTGAAGCCTGGCAAGAGCAATCCTCAGCATAGCGATGGTGCTGGCAGCAGTGAGGGCAGTGCTGTCTCGGGCAGCACTTGCCACCTGGGCTCAGCCCGTGGCCACAGGCCTGGGCTGCAGTGGCCACACTGGCAGCAGTGCGGGCTGGTACCTCGTGGCTGGGGGCAGCAGGCCCTGAGGGAAATGGGCTGCTCAGCCAGGGGGAGGCTAACACTGCACTACACTGAAAATTGTTTTTCTTTGGGCTAAATTATTATTCTTCTGAACTTGACCCAAGCTAGTGGTGCACAATCTGACCTCTGGCATCTTCTCACCCCAGACAGTATTTCTGTCTCGCTTATTTTGAGTGCTCTTTGAATTAAGGGAGATTAATACCCAAGTTCCCGACATTCTCTTCAGGCATATGTTTTTATAACCTTTTGAAAGCAGTACCACTTGTTCCACAAAAAACTCAGAAGCAGCATCTTGTGGCTGCCGTGGGAGCTGTCACCGGCACCTGATTGAATGTCCTGGCTGCGGAGGAGGTGGTGTGGGGAGGACATAAACCAGAGTGGGCCCATCCCGTGCCAGCCCACGGCTTCCCAGGCAGCAGGCGGGCATGGAGCCCCGCAGAGCCAGGGCTGCGCTGCTGGGCCTGCCGGCATCTCTTCACCTGCTGCCACTGGCTTGGGCTCAGTCCTGTGGCACAGCACACCCAGTGCCTGGGAATGCTTCCAGGCCTGGCCAGGAGAGCCCTCATCCCCCCAGCACTGGGACTGGAGCTGGCTTACATCCATCATTCACAGAATTCGGTTTCTAAGGAACATTTCTAATTTCTTCTGCTCTGCTTAGTGCTTTGAGACGTGGGAGCAGCGGTTTCTCTCTGGAGAGGTGTCTTGTGGCCATTCCTGCCCCAAGGAAATCCTCACAGTGCCTGAGGGGAGCAGCAGGCGCGGGGGCTGGGGGCGGCTGGCACAGTCCCTGTGTCATCAGAGGGTTCTCTGGGGCTTTGTGAGCCAGTGGCTTTACTGGTGTTTTGTTTTCTTTTCTCCTCTCCCTCCTACAGCTTTAAAAATTAACTTGCCTGGGGAGTTTCTCAAAATCCTTTCCTTTCTCTGGAATGATGGATAAGCCATGTAACTGATTGTCATGGCCCTAGGGAGGAGAAACATCTTCTGCAGTTTAAAATAAAACCTCCTCGCTCCTTGGTTAATAAGTGTTGAAAGAAGCACAAACAGAGCTAACACGGGATTTCCATGACTAACAAGATGACCACATCAGTGAATGTTGTTTGGGGTTAAAAATGACTCAGCTTTTGCTTCCCCTGGGTAAGAAGTTTTATCCCAGTGCAGGAAAAGCTGCCAACAGTACTTTGAAGCTCTGGCAAACGTGATGGAGCCAGGATTGTGAACTGGGAAGTGTTTGAATGCCGGGTTAAAAAAACCCTCATAAACTCTGCTCCATGTGTGCGGATTTCTGGAAGATAAAGGAGCCCACAGCTTCATCCAGCTTGTGCTGACTCTTTTCTTTTCAAAAGCCTTTTCAGATGTTTTCACTTTTCTGCTTGCTTTGTTGAAAGATGTAAAAATTTAAGACAACCACAAAGTAAACATTTCAAAACTTTCTAGCCTGAAAATTAGTGACATTTTCAAAATCCCTCAAATTCCATTTCAGCACTATCAGAAATGAAGATGTTTGGGGTTTTTTTGATTGGCAAATTTTCCAGGCAGGTTTTTGTTTACTGATAACTTTTATTTTTCAAAGAAAATAGATTTATTATTCAGTGGAAACACTAGATAAGTAGATGTCTTGTCAAAATCAAGCAGGTTTTCTTTATTAGAGTGAAATAGTAATGAACTCATCTGCTTCCAATATTTATAAAGAGTAGGGAAGGCCATTAATTCTGCTGCTTGTGAATAAAACCATCTGTGATTTCTTTCCATTTGATGTGTTTTGGTTTTAATATACATTTTTCACAAATAAGTGTAGGGATTTTTTGTGAAAATGTCACATTCAGAATCTCATAAAGAAGGAACGCAAGGAGGGGGAAACGAAATGTTTTGTTAGCTCAGTAATTTCTCACCTTGCACAGAGAGTAAAATTCCTGCCAACTTTAACACATTAGGCGACAGAATTACATGTTCAGCTCTAATGCAATCCATGACATGGAACAAGGCAAACAGAGGATGTTTGGAAGTTTGTTTTCCTTTGGGAATCACACAGCACATTTAACTTAATCTGTCCTGACACTTGAATTATAACATGAGCTTCTTTAGGGAAGCAAAATGGTAGATGCCTCTTTTTAAAGCAAAGCAGAAGTTAATAAAGTGGGCAACACATCGAGGAGAAAAAGCCGAATGAACCACAGTGTGATTCTCAGAGCAAATGGGCTGTACTCTGAGGTTTTTCCACTAGAAATGCTGGAAATCTTGAGACATCCTTCTACTGAGGGTGAAATTTGACCTCTAGAATTTTACTTGATTAAAGCAAAAGCTAAAAGAATGCCCCAAGTGAGACCACTTTGTAGTTGGACTTGTGAGTGTTCGATCTTAAATTAAACCAAGTATTCATCCAGCTCCTCTGCCAGGATTTATTTCACAATCTTCCCAGCAGCTCATGCGTTGGAAACTGTACAGTGCTGCAGCTTCCTGAGCTGTACCTTGTGGGGGTGAAGGAGTGCTCCTCTGCTCCCAGCCCACACAGCCCCAGCACCCCGGGGCATCACTCTGAGGGCCTGTAATGGGAACGGGGCTCTCAGTGCCATCTGCTCCACTGAGTGTTGCTTGAAAAGGTTGGGTCTATTTACAGATTTTAAGGCCCAAATTTAATGTCCATTGTCCAACAGGATCAAAGCAGATGCTTTGGAGGTTCCTCTGAGTGAAGAAACCTGAAATCAAGTAGCAGATGTCCTCACCTGAAGCCCAGAACTCCAGGTGCTGCAGAGCAGTGCAGGTGCTCTCCTGGGGAGGGAAGGGCAATGCCAGTTTTATCACTGAAAAAATTAGTAAACTGGTTGTTTCTCAACGACCTCTTGGCAGAGATAGAAGAAGGCTGTGCTCTTCTCTTGGGGGAGTTTTCACACCTATGCCAAGCAAGTAAGTCTGCTCACTGGTTTGCTTGTATTTTGTAGTATTTATAATTTATCATTTGTAATTTATAATTTAATCTGGTGTGGAACAACAAAGATACTAATCTGTCCCAAACATTTTTTTCACCAAATTGAACAACGCTGTCAGCTGGACAAAGAAACAAAATCTGATTTTCATTCTTTAAAATGCTCAACCAAGTAGTTTTCAAGCACAGGGCTTGGGCCAGGTTTGGGTGGGTTTGCACAGGTTCCACATCGCTGGTCTGGGCTCAGCCCCACAACGGGCACTGGGGAGCGACGCTCGCCCCAGCCATGGACCCTCTGCAGGTCCCCACTAAGACAGAAGCATCAAAATGGGGCTTTAAATGGCAATAAGGAAAATTCACACTGCATATTAAGAGAACTTGCTGAAGGGGAAGCAGGTGAGGCCTGGGAGGTTGGGGAGTCTCCATCAGTCTTTGCCAAATATGTGCTGGGAGGGGGAGGCGAGGCTGAAGCTCAGCAGTGTCCGTGAGTGGATCCTCCTTGCCCTGGCTCTGCCCTTCCTCAGGGAGCACACCAGTGACTGTTCCCACAGTCATGGCACAGGGCTGGGGTTTGGGTTGTTTGGGTCTGCTGGGGGAGGGTGGCTCCAAAGCTACTGAAGTGTCAAGAAAACGGGGAGCCCAGGAATAATGCTGTAAGATCATTTCAGCTTAATTCCCTGGCAGGGGAATGCTCCCGCCAGGAGTGTTTGACCACAGTCCTTATTCAAACACAAGGCAAGAAGCCCGTGGTGGTTATTTCCTGTGGGTGTCCCACAGGAGCATGACAGGGGTTGATTGGGATGTATCAGGCCCAGGGCAGATGTCATGGGGTGAGCAGAGTGGGGAGGGAGGGAGGGAGAGCAGGAGTGACCAGGATAGCCCTGTGCCAGAGATGGTGGTGGTGACTATTCTGGAGTGACAAACAAGTTCCCCCTGGTCAGGGGAAAGCTGTCGTGTCCATGGGCTGCGCCAAGGGCTGGCAAAACCCAAAAGTACCAACTTGGGGATAAATGAGGAACAGTTTCATGAGCTCTGGAGGCCACAGAGGTGGCTTCCTGTGACTGACTTCTCTGAATTACACAAAGACTTCCTGCTTTTCCCACCAGCACATAACCCTGTTCCCACAGTCCCCAGCAATGACCTGTCATGGGTGGCAGAAGCCAGTCAACGGACTCAAAAGCCCTTAATGCAAGCGTTTTCCCTGTTCTAACTCTAAATTCCTTTTTCTGTCTAAATTCCTACTCATATGAACCTTTTAGGAACTTAATTATCCTTGAGACTTCTACCTCTCTGTGAAATCTGGTTTAAATCAGTAAAGAAAAGAGTTCAAAGTTATGGGGCAGGACAGGCAGACAGACAAGCACACAGGGATCACAGGAACCTTGTTTTCATAGGAAACTAGATTAAAAAAATCCCACAGCAGTTACCAGCCCCTTTGGTGGCACGCCTGCCTCGGGCCCGCGCAGGGCGATGGTCGGGGGTGCTGGGGCACAGGCAGCTTTGGGAAGGGGAGGGGGCTGGTCGCAGACCCTGCCTCCTCCAGCCGGGGTTGGCTGGGCAGCGGCGCTGGCAGCAGTGATTCCGCAGCCTGTCTGCTTCTCCCAGCTGGATGCAGATTCATGACATCCCTGCTCGCTTTGGCATGCAAACCTGTACCTAATTTCTTCTGAAACGGGCCCTGAGGAAGTCAGCAGATGTTATTATTAAAGCATTGAGCATCAGCAGCTCCCGAGATATTGTCAGTCTGTTAATGAGCTGATCAAACTGGGGAATGCAACGGCTTTCTCTACTTCTTAATAAGGAAAATAAGACCTCCAAGGTTAAAAGACTTCATTTAAGCTGCACCAAGTTTATAGGTTGCAAAATGTTCTTTAATCAGTTTATTCTTAGAAGGCCCTAACTGCCCGTGAACAGGAGTGGACATTATCTTAAATGATCCCACAAGAACACAGCCGCTCTGTCTTGGTGGGGTTTGCTGGCATTTTGCTCCCTTAGTCTCCTTAACTAGCCTTTTCCGTGCACCTTCTGCAATTCTTTTGTGAACATTCTGTGCATCATTACCCACAGCTCTGCCCCAAGACTCCTGATGATCTGTGAATTATTAGGTTTTGCTGTTTGAAAGTTAAACTGATTTTCCTATCAATATATTTGTATTTGCAGTTTTCCAAATCTTAAATCCCAAAAGTTTCCCAAGGCTGCAGGAGACACCAGGTGTACAAGTGAGCCAGAAATATCCTGAATTAGACACCTCCCTGCACCTCTCCGTGTCCTCCCTCACTCTGAGCTTCTCTCTGTACCTGCAGACCCTCTAGATTCTGTTCTCCTAGTAGCAGTGGCTCATGGGGAACCCACTTTGTTGGCTTTTCTCTTAATCCCATACTATCTGGAAGTCTACTTGGGGTTTTCCACCTGCAGGGATGTTTAGAATTTGGACAACAGCAATATTGATATTAGAGTAAATTGGTAACAGCTAAAAGTTTGAAAGAAAACATCCATTATTTCTACAGGAGCAGAGTAGCATGACATGCCTAAATGGTGCCTTGCCACCACTATCACTCACTTGAGATAGGTCCAAGAACAAGCTGAAGAACCCTTGTCTTGGGGAGCTTCATTAGATCCAAACTGGCAACAGGTAAACAGCTGCCCAGGAATGATCAGAGAAGGAGAATACAGAGAAGGCCCCTTTAATTCCCTCCATCTGCTCTCTTGTGCAAGTGGGAAGGAGAACACAAAGGTGAGGCCCCATGTCCCAAGTCCTGCAGTCCCTCCCGCAGAAGCTGGCCTTGTGTGGTTGTGGGCAGCCTACCCCATGCCCAAGGGGCACTCCCAGGTGCTCAGCAACACTTCCTTCTCACCACGGATCACTGAGCTCACACCCATGCCATGATTTATTCCAGCATGGACATATTTATACTATCTGATAAGCAGTGCCTGCTATAAATATGTCCATGCTCTCCCTTTTGCTATGCACCAGTGAGGAAGGGGCATGTTGTGATAAATTGACCCTGAAATATGGTGCATGTGTGTAGTTTTAAAGACTGGAAGGATCGGGTCAGTTTGGTGTCTCTCTGTTGTGGTTCAATTAGTTCTTTTTAAAGGTGTCTGCTGAACCGTGGCTTCCAGGGAACATTTCCAACATTACCGATATTTTTAACCCGAATGTGTGTCACTTGGCAGAACTTTATGAGCACTAATAAACAAAAAGGCCCTGAACTACATCTCAGCATCAAAGCAGGACTATTCTTCCCCAGCTCTGGCCCTGCCGTGGCCAGTGAGGGCAGGGCTGTGCCCTGGCAGGGGAGACATTGGGTCAGCATCCACTGATGCTCTGGCATCCACTGCTTCCCCCACAGGGAGAGCAGCATTCCAGGGCAGCCAAGCCCTGCGTCCACCAGCACTTCTGCACACTCTGCTCAAGACCTCCAGGGAGCCCACAGCCTTTCTGACCAGGACCACTCACAGGTTTGTGGTCTGCAAGCGCCCTTTCACAGTCCTGGGTCATTTCTGCTGACTTCAAATGGTAACGTGGACCAGAGAAATAATAAACTTGAAAAGAGTCAGTGGGGGGCAACTGCTACTGGTTCAGACAGCAGTCTAGAACTGGGTCTGCTGCAGAGGAGGATGAAGAGCACTGACACCCAACGTGTCTGGAAGTCGCACTGAAGCCAGTGTGACCAGGTGAAGCTGGTTATGTGCAAGGCTGCATGATCAGGTCCCAGCTGATGACAAAACGAGGCACCTGTGCAGTAGCCCTTTTTCATCATTTCCCTCAGATCTGCGGTCCAGCAGCGGGTCTGACTTTGAGCTTCTGCTACTGCCTGCCACTTCTCCCAAACTGTGAGTATCAGCTATGTTTTTTCATCTTTCAGAAGTTTGTAATTAGGCTGGAATTCTTCAGGCAGAGGCAAAGGCCATGCTGGTTTGGGTTAGATTTTTTTGTTAAATTTTGAGAAAAACTGTTCTTCGTTAAGGAATGTGTGGTGGTTTCCAGAGGATGGCTGAGACCTTCCCTTCTCTAGTATTCAGTGTCTTGTGCAGTTCTAAACTTGAGTTTCTTTTCTATTTAAATATTTGAAGCTTGTCTTTGCTTTTGTTTTCACAAAGCCTGAACTGAGCTGGAGGGGTGCCACAGGCTGTGGAGGCAGCAGCTGGGCCAGTGCAGTTTGAAGTGGCCGAGGTTGTACAGGCACTGACCGTGTGTGCGGCAGGGCCTGAGCAGCCCAGGAGGGGTTGTCAAAAATGTTAGGAAGGGAAAGTTCATTTTCTGAGGAGTTTTGAGTGGTTGGTTGTCTCTGCACAGGGCAGAGCAAGAATCTCCGTGGGTGAATTGGGTGCACCGGGCTCCGCTGCCTCGTGTGTGAGGAGGTGGCTGTCCTTTCTCTGCTGTGCCATTGTCTGTTTGGCCTGGGCCCGAGTTGTGTTTGAGCCGTGGCACTCTGGTGTCTGTGACCAAAAAGTTACCCCTTCGGCTGTGTGTTTTATTTTGTAAAATGCCTTTAAACTTCAGCGGTGTTCCCCCTGCGTTTCAGCTGGGACAGAGCTGCGCCGGGGTCTGCAGCAGCAGAGCTCAGTGCGCCGTGTGTCGCTCAGCTGTCTGTGGGGTGAGCCGGGGTGGTGGTTTTCACCCAGCCTGTCTCTGTTACACGAGATGTGCACCATGGGCTGCAGTGAGAGCTGGAGCGGGACAAGTTCGCAGGGAGGGATCAGACACAGAAACCCCGAGCCCCAGGCAGCCCCAGGGCCCCGGAGGTCGAGGCTCGCCCACGGGAGCATCGCTCACCCCGGCCCGTGCTGGGTCTGGGAAAGCAAGCGGCCCTTGCTTTCGCTCCTGTGCTCCTTTCCATGGGCTCTGTGGGCAGGCCACAGATTTCGGGGGGAGAGCTTTCCTTTAAACTCTGCATCATTAAAGAGGAAGAGCAGGAGGGAGCAGTAGGACTGTTGCTGTTGCTGCAAGTGGAGAAGTGCCCTTCCCACACCCAGGCCGGCAGCCCTGGGAGCGTGCTGGGGCCGTGCCTGGCCCAGGGCCTGTCCTTGGAGCTGTCCTGGTGCCACCACGAGAGGCTGGGGCCAGCACCTCTGCTGGCAGCACCCCGCAGGAGCTGTCGTGCCAGCCCTGGCCGTGTGCCCCCAGAACAGTGCCGTGGGGAAGGCTCCAGGCATGAACTCATCACCAGCCTTGTCACCCAAAAATAATCAGAAGAGGTTAAAGCAGTCACTGTGCGCTCTCCTGGTAAAACCCAGCCTAACATGTTGCTGGTGGGGTGCAGGTTTGTTTGTTGAGTCGCCAAAACTTTAGAAAACATAAAAGCACATCATGTGACCAAAAAGGATACATGATACAGGCTTATTTCTGTGTCTGCAGAACTATTTTGGAAGAAAAAAATGTTATTATTAAAAAAAAAAAAAATCAAGACAGAGTATTTTTTCATAGCAAAACACCAAAAGGAAAGTAGTGCAGCTTTGGACAAATTAGAAACAGGCTTGAGTATTACACTTTACATGGATGGTACTCGGGTATTAATCCATTAAAGTAATCAAAAGAGCTTAAATAAGAATCTGAAGGCTGCAATATATATGTCAATGAACAAGCTGTAAAACTTCCTGAAAAGGTGATTTCAAAGCCATATTGTCCAAGCTTGGCAAATTGCATATTTAATTATTTTGTCAGTCCCTCTTTCTACTCTAATCTTTTGGTGAAATACCTTTAGACATATGAAATCAGTTAAGATAATTAGGGTATGATGGAATTAGGTGTTACTTGATTTTTAAGAAAGATACCATCCTCTGCCTTGGTATAAAATGTGTGCAGACCCCAAAAGCTGGACTGTATTGTAATGTTTTCTTTTCTATAAAGATCAAAGGTCTCCAGCCCCTTTCAAGATGTTTGCAGAATTTGTTTCCTAATTATCCCACATTTACTTATTTGTGTGCTGGGACATCAGAGTTAACTCTTTGATTGTAAAGATGAGATGGGACCTTCCTCCAGATGACTGGGGCCAGCAGAGCCTTGCATCTCAAAATTGTTTTTCAGATGACATGGCTGCCTCAGTTCTGAGGTTCTGGTGTGGTTTAGGATAGATGAGGTGTTGTGTTTGCTTGATTTTAATACCCCAGTCCTCTACAGCGAAGATTTGGTTTTCCGCAGTAAGAGTTTACACCTTCATTAATATCCTTTACAAGTTTACAAACTCTTGGTAAGCAACAGTAAACTATTTAGGCTTTGATTTGTCTGGGAGTTGGAACTGTTTTCACCAAACCTTTATGGTCTTTCCATGATGTGGTGCCTGAGTTTCTTCAGCAGAATTTTCTATAAAACTTTTGAAATTAGAATTTCTTGGCTCACTTCATTGACTTTATTTTTCCCCCATCTAGAGAGATATAAAAGACTGACAGGACACCCCAGAAATGTGAAAACAGGCTGTAAGTTTTGCAGTTTCAGTTGTGAAGTTACAAAAATAAAGTTGATTAGAATAGCATGAAATCTATAAAATAAAAAGTAAAATGTTTATAGGGGAAGTCTAATATGAAACATTTTTAAACAATGTGTTTTATTTACTTTTTATACATTTCATTTCTCATATTCTTTTGAACTTTTTTGAATCTTCTCATATGTTTCCTAATTACATTTGCCTCTCTGACTCCTGTCTGTATCTCCCTCAGCACAGAGGAGGCTGAGTGTTTGTCTTGGTTTGTGTTTGCTTCTTTCCTTTGAAAAATCAACACACTGCATCCAGCTTTTCTGGGGCTGTATGTGCAATGGCAGCACTGGGGCTCGGTGCTCACAGGGAGGTAACGAGTGCTGTGATAACAAGCGAGGGATGTGCCTGCCTGCACAGAGCTCTGCCTGGGACCCAGCAGCACCAGAAACACCCCATGGCTGTTTGGGGGAAGCTGCTACATGCTGCCTGCTGACAAGATAAGCTGTTTTCCTTTCATGAAGTCCTGCTGCCTGGTTGTGGTTCGGCGCGCTGCCCCGGCTCTCGGCGCAGGACGCGGTTCAGGCTGGGCAGGGCCCCTCGCAGCCCGCGAGGAAGAGGAGGGCAGTGGGCTCTGCTGCTCGTCCCGTGTGTTCCACCCGCTGCCCGAGCGGGACCAGGGTCCCTGTCCGTGTCAGGGGCTCGTCGTGCCCAGAGCGAGCACCTGCTGATCGTGGCTGCAGCCCTGTGGGCTTTTCTCCCCTCTCCCCCGCGCAGGCTGGGACAGCAGGGACCCGGCAGAGCCGCACAGCCCCAGCCCCGCTCCGGTTCCCGCAGCCCCAGCCCCGCTCCGGTTCCCGCAGCCCCAGTCCCGCTCCGGTCCCCCCAGCCCCAGCCCCGCTCCGGTTCCCGCAGCCCCAGCCCCGCTCCGGTCCCCGCAGCCCCAGCCCCGCTCCGGTCCCTGCAGCCCCAGCCCCGCTCCGGTCCCCCCAGCCCCAGCCCCGCTCCGGTCCCTGCAGCCCCAGTCCCGCTGCAGTTCCCGCAGCCCCAGTCCCGCTCCGGTCCCCCCAGCCCCAGCCCCGCTCCGGTTCCCGCAGCCCCAGCCCCGCTCCGGTTCCCGCAGCCCCAGCCCCGCTCCAGTTCCCGCAGCCCCAGCCCCGCTCCGGTCCCCCCAGCCCCAGCCCCGCTGCAGTCCCCGCAGCCCCAGCCCCGCTCCGGTCCCCGCAGCCCCAGCCCCGCTCCGGTTCCCGCAGCCCCAGCCCCGCTGCGGTTCCCGCAGCCCCAGCCCCGCTCCGGTCCCCGCAGCCCCAGCCCCGCTCCGGTCCCCGCAGCCCCAGTCCCGCTCCGGTCCCTGCAGCCCCAGTCCCGCTCCGGTCCCCGCAGCCCCAGCCCCGCTCCGGTCCCCGCAGCCCCAGGTCCCCGCTCCCGGCCTGGGGCCGGTGCATCCCGGCCGCGGGGCTGCCCTGGCTGGGAGCGCCCGAAGCCGCCCCTGGCGAGCTCGCCGTCCCTCGCTCGGCCGGGGCAGCTGCAGGCAGGGTGCGGGCCGGGAGCGGTGCCCCACGGCACGGTGCGCAGGGAGCAGCCTTTGTGCGCTTCCCAGGGCTCTGCAGCAGCTCCCCACGGAGCCTTGGCACCCGCAGCCCGGGCAGACACCCCAGCGACCCGCGGATCCTGTGCCGTCCCTCGGCCCCGGGCAGAGCCCGGCACGCAGCCGCTGAGCCGAGTGGGGCTGCGCTCGGCTGCCCGATGTCCTTAAATGCTTTCCTGACTTTTGCCGGGCTATTTATTTCTTTGCCGTCTTAGCTCAGGTGTGAGGTTACTTATTGTGGGTTTTTTCCCCTCTGCTTTTAAAATTCGGGGAGATTTCCTTTAGAAATCACCATTTCAGTCTTTACCCTCAAATTGGTGTTTTGTTAATTTTTCCCCCTAGTATTTATTATTTATTCGCATAGGATTCTATATTTCTCTCTTTCACACATTTTGATAGGAATAGTTTTCTTCCTCAGTAATCAGTATATTACTCACCTCCTCAGCATCCCACAAGAAGTCAGTATTCATTTCAGTATTTAGTTTGTTTATAATTGACTTCAATAACATCACAGCTGAGTTTTTTACATTATGTACCCAGCTCAGAAAAGTGTTGGGGAAAAGGTGGGGTTTTTTAAACTAAACATGCACTAAAGTACATCTCCGATTCCAGCAGCCTTTAATAAATATTTCAGGTGGTGCTCTGGATTGAGTGCATATCCTTCAGTCTGGGCACAAAATTTAAGTTCTTAGTTTTGCATAAAATTACAGTTTTTTTTTTTTTATGCCCAAATTTGAAATGAAAAAGCATCTTCAGTGTTTTAGTCATAGGCTTGTTAAAGATCAAAAGGTCTCCTATGCACTTGGGTAAAAGTTTTAACTTAACTTGAACTTTAAAATGTCACAGGAGCTTTTGAAACAGTTTACCCGGTGTTTCAAGCCAGAGGCTCATTGAGGGGATGTGGTGCTGCTCTTGGCAGCTGCTCAAGAGACACTGAGGGGTTTCAGGCCAATTTGATCCAATCTCATCCTGGAGATTTCTAATCTGAGCTGCTTGAGGTATCCAGAGCTGTTTATTTGGCTTCTGGCTGCAGTTTTGCCCTGATACCTCTTTACTGGAAAACCACATTTAGAAAAGGGAAAAAAAAATAAGAGGATGTGGGAGAGGAAGGAAATACAAAGAGATTTTACTGAAGAACTTGTGTAAGTTCTGGATTCTGAAACTAGACTCAGAAATTCCTCAAAGAAAAACTCTGTTGTATCGCCATGAATAGTGAACTCCCAGCTCCTGAGTGAGCACAGGGAACTGGCAAAAGCAGCTGCTTGAAGAACAAACAGCTGCAGCACACGGGATGCTGCTGCTGGATGTGGAGGTTTCACTCGTGTTAATTACTGTGATGAGCAGAACAGTCCTCTGCAATCAGCATCCTTGGGAAACCACAGATACAGCTCTGTTCAGATGGCTTTAAAAATATTTTTTAAAGCCATCCTCATTGAAAAACCTAAGGTATGTTATTACTGGTAAGAATTAAATTAAACTGTACTTTTACTAAATTCTAAACCAATTAATAACATATATTAATAACATATATTCATTCCATGAAAGGTCTTACCCAGATAACTCCCTACTGAGGAAAAGGAGATGCCATGCTCCGTTCCCTGTCCTTTTGCCTGCTGTTCATTCATTACAATTTACGCTGCAGCTTTAGCCAAAGCAGCTATGAGCCTATTTGAATATATATCTTAAATTCACCTCACATTCCTGGGCTAAGCTGGTTAAACACGACTAGAAACAGGAGCATTTACCTTGCTGTGCTTAGAGGCAGCGGTGCCCGAGGTGGAGGCTCAGAGCGGTGCCCGGGTGCCGCCGGAGAAGCCCGTGGAGGGTTAGGGTGTGCTCAGCCTCTCCTCAGACAGGTGCACAAACACTTCCCCCTTTTAGGTGCTACCTGCTCTTTACTGGACGTTTATTACAAGTCGATGCAATTTCACAAAGCACCTGCATGCAATAAAACCCTATTACATGTGTGAGGCCTTAAGGAAATTAACGGTTCCTCCCTAGGGATGCATATTTTGTTAAGATGTTTATTACAGATGAAGTGGTCCTGGGGTAAAACATTAACAAGTTGTAGAGTGATAAAAGGAATTTTATCATTTCTCAGTGACATAAATAGGAAGAAACCTTTAACTAAATCTATAAAATTCCTGTTTCCTAATGAATTTGTTTTAACTATTTATTAACTGGATGAACTTATACAGGCTGCAATTTGGGTTTTTTCTTCCTCATCCCCTCCCAAAACACAAGCAGGAGGCATTGTCTATGAATTGATGTGAGCTCCGGTGCTCTAAAAAGAAACTTTAGATCAATAACTTTTTTTTTTTTTTTTTTTTAAAGCAATTATTTTCCTCTGTGGGTTTAAAGGCAGGGCCCTAAAACTCAGATCATTCTTGCAATACTGATTTTAGAATTAAATGCAACATTAAAATTCTGTGTGATAATAATGCTAACTCATATTGCTGAAATTACATGTTATGTTTTAGGGTTCAGTCCCAGGAATTTATTTTTGGTTGCCATTCTTTTTTTTAGCACCATATTAATGAAGTTTGCTCTTTACCGTTATTAGAGATGAAAGCAGGAGCACTGCTTTGGACTGAGAATGCTCCATCTAATTGAATTATATGAATGTAGTTAAATGTCTACTTCAGAAAGGCCATATTCACTTTCAAGATTAGTTACTCCAAGAGTTAATGGCCTATTTAAGCAACATAGTCCAAGAGCCAAACACAGGTGGGCTGTGTTAATAACTTTATTTAAACCGTTTTTTCCCCTTTTGAGAGGCACAAGCCATCCATTAATGCATTCATTAGAGTTTATGGCATAGTTCTGCTTTTCTCCTAATGACACTATCCAGACTCAAACTTGCTTGGCTAATTTAGCCCAGCTGCCCTTTGCCTCTCAGCAACAGGTCCCTTGTTCTTCAGTCATACGGGCTGAAGTGTCATGATGATTAGTTTTTAGTCATTGCTGCCCTTTGCAATGTTGTTTTGTGTTTTCTCTGCATCAGAATTTACTTTTTCTTCAGACTTTTTGCTGAAGGTTTGTGTGCAGCAGCTGTTGGAAGGGGCATGGCAGTGCAGAGGCATTGCCTCGCTGCAGCCCTCGCATTCCAATGTGATTGAACATTGTGGTTTATGACTTGACTCTGACCAAACAAGCTCACAGGTTTTAATATCCAGCTCTGCCAAAGGTATTTGTGGAAGTTCCTCACAACTGCAGCATCTGAGCTTGCCTGGACTTCTCAGTTTTAAGTCTGATCCAAATATGCCTCTTACTGATGTCATTACAGCTGTAAAATGTGTGACTGTGTACAGAAGTGCCTGTTTCCTCCAGTAGCTGCAGTGGAGGTGACCTGTGTGTGTTTAGTAATGAATTCCCCAGGTACTAATGAACATCACAACAAATCAGAATAGCCAATGCATCACTGGGAGAGGAAAATCCAGGGTGGGTCAGACTCTACACCGGCAGCTCCTGACACTTGCAGAGTTTATTTTGGAACATTGAATCAGTTTGGGTATGCATGTCTGATGTTTCTGGGAGTGCTGTGTTAGCTCTTGGCTTCCAGTGTGAAATATCACTTCTGATAAACTTGTACAACAGTGGGGGTGGCCCTGGCCATCATGAGATACTGGACCAGCCAGTCCTGAGCAGCCCACTGTGATCCTGGCCAGACCTCAGGATCACAGTGCCACTGAACCCCAACGAGCACGGGGATGAGTGTTCCTTGGTGCTTCCTAACAAATGGATTTGTAGGAAATAACGGCTCAGAACACTTCTGTACCTGCACCTAGCAATAAGTAGCACAACTTCAGTAGGAGGGCAGTGATGCTGCAGGTATAATATTGTCACTTCTGCACGAGCTGCAGGAATTACCACTGCAGGCTCTACACCCGCAAACTGCTGTGTCAAGGTGTTTCCCCTTACTGATCTTTAAAGTGGTACCCGTGCGCCTAATCATCATTATCGTCGTCATCACCACCATCTCCGTTGCCCACTGATCGCTCTCTTCCATTACCTGGTTGCGAGTGATGCTGTAAGGTGTGTTCTGCCTGGTCAGGGCTGCAATGCGCCGGCCTTTCTATGCGGGGAGCAGGATGCCGTGCCCTGTCCCTTCCCGTCCCTGTCCCTTCCCGTCCGTGCCCTGTCGCTGTCCATGTCCCTGTCCCGTCCCTGTCCCTTCCCGTCCCTGCCCTGTCGCTGTCCATGTCCCTGTCCCGTCCCGTCCCTGCCCTGTCGCTGTCCCTGTCCCGTCCCTGTCGCTGTCCATGTCCCTGTCCCTGTCCCGTCCCTGTCCCGTCCCTGTCCCTGTCCCGTCCCTGTCCCGTCCCTGTCCCCTCCCGGTCCCTGTCCCGTCCCTGTCCCTGTCCCGTCCCGTCCCTGTCCCGTCCCTGTCCCGTCCCGGTCCCTGTCCCGTCTCGGTCCCTGTCCCGTCCCTGTCCCGTCCCTGTCCCGTTCCTGTCCCTGTCCCGTTCCTGTCCCTGTCCCGTTCCTGTCCCTGTCCCGTCCCTGTCCCGTCCCGGTCCCTGTCCCGTTCCTGTCCCTGTCCCGTTCCTGTCCCTGTCCCGTCCCTGTCCCGTCCCGGTCCCTGTCCCGTTCCTGTCCCTGTCCCGTCCCGGTCCCTGTCCCGTTCCTGCCCCTGTCCCGTTCCTGTCCCTGTCCCGGTCCCTGTCCCGTCCCTGTCCCTGTCCCGTCCGTGCCCCGGAGCGGCGCCGCCGCCGCCCGCGCGTGTCCCGTGCGCGGCCGCTAGAGGGCGGGCGGGAGCGCCGTGCGGGGCCCGGGGCGCGGCCGCGCTGCTCGGCCCGGGCGGGGTCACCTGTGCGGTACCGAACCCATCCCGGGATGTGAGAGTCACCTGTGCGGTACCGAACCCATCCCGGGATGTGACAGTCACCTGTGCGGTACCGAACCCATCCCGGGATGTGTGTGAGAGTCACCTGTGCGGTACCGAACCCATCCCGGGATGTGTGTGAGAGTCACCTGTGCGGTACCGAGCCCATCCCGGGATGTGACAGTCACCTGTGCGGTACCGAACCCATCCCGGGATGTGTGTGAGAGTCACCTGTGCGGTACCGAACCCATCCCGGGATGTGTGTGAGAGTCACCTGTGCGGTACCGAACCCATCCCGGGATGTGTGTGAGAGTCACCTGTGCGGTACCGAACCCATCCCGGGATGTGTGTGAGAGTCACCTGTGCGGTACCGAACCCATCCCGGGATGTGACAGTCACCTGTGCGGTACCGAACCCATCCCGGGATGTGTGTGACAGTCACCTGTGCGGTACCGAACCCATCCCGGGATGTGTGTGAGAGTCACCTGTGCGGTACCGAACCCATCCCGGGATGTGTGTGAGAGTCACCTGTGCGGTACCGAACCCATCCCGGGATGTGTGTGAGAGTCACCTGTGCGGTACCGAGCCCATCCCGGGATGTGTGTGAGAGTCACCTGTGCGGTACCGAGCCCATCCCGGGATGTGTGTGAGAGTCACCTGTGCGGTACCGAACCCATCCCGGGATGTGACAGTCACCTGTGCGGTACCGAACCCATCCCGGGATGTGTGTGAGAGTCACCTGTGCGGTACCGAACCCATCCCGGGATGTGACAGTCACCTGTGCGGTACCGAACCCATCCCGGGATGTGAGAGTCACCTGTGCGGTACCGAGCCCATCCCGGGATGTGTGTGAGAGTCACCTGTGCGGTACCGAACCCATCCCGGGATGTGTGTGAGAGTCACCTGTGCGGTACCGAACCCATCCCGGGATGTGTGTGAGAGTCACCTGTGCGGTACCGAGCCCATCCCGGGATGTGTGTGAGAATCACCTGTGCGGTACCGAACCCATCCCGGGATGTGTGTGACAGTCACCTGTGCGGTACCGAACCCATCCCGGGATGTGTGTGAGAGTCACCTGTGCGGTACCGAACCCATCCCGGGATGTGTGTGAGAGTCACCTGTGCGGTACCGAACCCATCCCGGGATGTGTGTGAGAGTCACCTGTGCGGTACCGAGCCCATCCCGGGATGTGTGTGAGAGTCACCTGTGCGGTACCGAACCCATCCCGGGATGTGTGTGAGAGTCACCTGTGCGGTACCGAACCCATCCCGGGATGTGTGTGAGAGTCACCTGTGCGGTACCGAGCCCATCCCGGGATGTGTGTGAGAGTCACCTGTGCGGTACCGAACCCATCCCGGGATGTGTGTGAGAGTCACCTGTGCGGTACCGAGCCCATCCCGGGATGTGTGTGAGAGTCACCTGTGCGGTACCGAACCCATCCCGGGATGTGTGTGAGAGTCACCTGTGCGGTACCGAGCCCATCCCGGGATGTGTGTGAGAGTCACCTGTGCGGTACCGAACCCATCCCGGGATGTGTGTGAGAGTCACCTGTGCGGTACCGAACCCATCCCGGGATGTGTGTGAGAGTCACCTGTGCGGTACCGAACCCATCCCGGGATGTGTGTGAGAGTCACCTGTGCGGTACCGAACCCATCCCGGGATGTGTGTGAGAGTCACCTGTGCGGTACCGAACCCATCCCGGGATGTGTGTGAGAGTCACCTGTGCGGTACCGAACCCGTCCCGGGATGTGTGTGAGAGTCACCTGTGCGGTACCGAACCCATCCCACTTTAGCGCTGGGTCCAGCAGGTGTGGGATGTTGGGCTGGACGTAGGGTGCTGGAATTCTCTCACTTGTGGGCATTTATCTCAGTAGCACATGGAAAAACACCTTGAAGAGTAGTGCAGGAGTTTGAGGAGTCCTGTGACAGCACTGTTTGAGTAAAAAGCATTGAAGTGTGGCCATAGATGTTTATTTTTTTAGCCTCTGTGCAAGAACTACATTTTGCAGGCTGTGAGTCTGCAAAATATATGAGAAATTACCAGTAATTCCTTTCCCTTTGTCATGTCTTCTTTATTTGACTTTTTTACATAGGCCCTTGAGTTCCCTGTGTGTTCTGCAATACTCTAACCATTAATTAATGTTCTCAGCAACTTTGAATGTAAAATCTCACTCTGCAGAAGGGGTCCTACAAGCATCTACAGTATTTCTGGATGAATTGGAACAGGATGTTGAAATTGCAACATCTTGTGACCCCAATGCTTTTATCTGCAGGAGCAGTGAAAGAGTTAATGCATTAGTTAAAAAGATTTTTAGCACTGGTCTGAACTGAGGTTGACAATCCATTACTCATGACTCCTCAGAAACCTAGCCTAGTTATTTTCTCTTTCTCTTGTGATTTACAGATTTTTGCACCAATTGTAAGCACTTTGCAGTTGGGTTTTTATTAGAAACTCCGAAGTGAAGAATTATGGTTTGGGATTCACAATGAGAAAAGCGTTCTGGTGTTTGCAGACCCTTTTCATTTCGTGTCCCCAGGCTGGCCCTGCTCAGAGCAGGAAGCTCCTGAGCCTGCAGGGGCGAGTGCTGCCACAGCAGCTGTGCTGGGCTGTGTGTGAGGCCAAGCGCGGCGGGTACAGCCGTCCCCCAGGCAGGCCAGCTCTGGGCACGAGAGAGAGCCCCTGGCACGTCGCACCAAGCAGGCTGGTGGGCTGGCAGAACCTTCCAGGGGAGACTTGGATTAGATAATAGGAAAAATATCTTCACAGAAAGGGTGGATCTTCAGGCACGAGGTGCCCAGGGCAGTGGTGGAATCCCCGTCCCTGGATGGATTTAAAAGTCATCTAAATGTGGCACTTGGGGACATGGGTTAGTGGTGGCCTTGGTGGTGTGGGGGGAACGATTGGACTCCACGGTCTCGGAGGGCTTTTCCAACCTAAACAATTCTGTGATCTCTTGGCAGTGATGGAATGAAGACCCTGAGTGCCTAGGCAGCCCCGAGCAGGGGTGGGTGTGAGCCTCAAGTGTGAGTTGAGGTAAAAGGCCTCATGAGGAATGCATTTTGGGATTGGTTGGAGACTAAAAAGCTCCCTCCTCTGCAGCAGCTGCACCAGGGCGTGCTGCCAGCATCCTGCCTCATGCTGGTGTCAGCTAGAGCAGCTGCTCACTGCTGCTCCCATCAGCTCCTGAAAGAAAATAATTGGAAAGAAAGCTCTTGCAGCTACAGGAAGGCCTCTGTGCACAGGGTTTGTTGGTATGTCTAAGGGCTGCTGGAAAACTTAGTTAAAGAGTGGTCCTTCATCCAAAAAGCATTTGGGTGCAGTTCCAGCTCTCCTTGGCTCTGGGAGGACAACTGCAACCAGAGACAATTTTTCATTATGGACAAGAGAATTATGAGGTACAAACGAGTGTGCACAAGAAAGTTCATAAATTACTGGGGATTAGCATCAGTGATGGGTAGATCTGCTGTGTGCAGCCTTCGCCTGGCAGAACAGGCAGGATCCTGCACAGTGTTTGTCACAGATCAGAAACAACAGCCCTTTGACAGATGCCACGTAGATCTTCATCTCCAAATTCACCCATCTGAGAAACATCTGTGTGCTTAGGCTGGCAAATCTCAAGGAATGCTCTGCCAAGCAGCCTCCTTCCGCTTTTATAGCTCCGTAATCCCCATTCCTCCTCTGAAAGGAGCAGGAGTGTGTGCGGCTCTTCAGGAAAACTGTGTGGGTCCAGGAGAAGTCTGCGAGGAAAAGATTCATGGCATGATCAAAAAGCACCCAGGCCTTTTACAGGCAAGGCTCAATAGGTGCTTTAAGCAGCTGTAAATAACGGCGAGGAGCGAGGGAGAAGATTAAAGAGCCAAGCCTGAGGTCTGTGATGGGTTAGAGCAGGACAGGCAGCACAGGCTGCTCCCACGCGGCAGCCACGGGCCCGGCCCCTGGGCAGAAGTGTCCCCAGCACCAGGGACACCGCAGGCTCGGTGGTCACAGCTGTTGTCATGCCAGAGCACAGGGCTTTGGGGCTTGGCTCAGGCATCTCGTGTTCCAGCAATGTGGCTTTTTCCCTGGAAATTCATCACAAAATGAGCACCATCCTTCAGCGTGGGCTCTGCCCCCGAGCCCACCCAGGCCCTTTGGCACATGCTGGCACAGCCCTGGGAGCTGCAGGGATGGTGCCCGTGTGGAGGAGAAGCAGAACATGGGCAGAGGCTCTAGAGCAGTCTGTTACAGCTTTTCTCCCCCCATCACAGCCTGGGGTGAATTCCCCCAACACCAGCTCCCTTCTGTGCCTCCACCCCTTTGGAGTCACCAGCTCCTGTACTTGTTATAAACCAAGGCCCATTTCCCCAGGGAATTTTGAATTTGAAGTAGTTCTGGGATGTCTATGGATTTTGCATGCAGTCTGCAGCAGGCACTAGGGATTTTTTTTATAGTTTTCTTTTATTTTGAGAGAAACCTTTGGAGAAGTATTACTTGCCTAGGGGCTGCCCCAATTTTTTCCATTTGTGCAGGCAAAAGCATATTGATGGGGAGGGGCACAGACACACACAGCACCCTCAGGGCTAAAGATGTTTCATAGGAAATTGTTGCTTTCAGACAGATGAAAGCAGATCCCTTTAATTTTTCATTAGTGCACGCAAGGAACACAGTGCAGTTCAGGTGTGCTGGTGCTGTCCCTCCGGTCCAGGCTTGGTCTCCGTGGAGCTGGCTTGGAGCTAGTCTGGAAATGAAGTGTTAAAGAGCAGCAGAAGCGTTTTGTTTGTAAAGAAGTATCCCCTGCAAATGGGTCCCAGCAGGTTGAGGTCACAGTGGGGCTTTCAGCCTGGGGGGGACAGAGTGACACACCATGGCAAGGTCTGGCCCCTGTGATGGACAGTGACTGCCTGGCACTGGCTCACTTGGAGCTGCTGCCCAGTGCTGAGGTGCCAGCCCCTCGCTCTCCCTCCAGACCACCAGCTCTGGCCTGGCCACTTGCCCCAGCACAGGGAACGCTCACCTGGTCCCTGCCCACACCCATGCATCCCTGCATCCCTGCTGGCCCTTTTCTCCCCCCATGCCAGCAAGGAAGGCAGTATGTTTGCTTAACATTTGAGGGCATGATTTATAAACAACCCTTAATGAACCTTTTAACCTCTTTTTTTCATTGTTTAAATTTTAAATTTTTTGGATGCAAACTCCTTAAATCAGTTCAATATGCTCTGAAGAGCTTCGCTAGAATTTGGGCCGAATTGTTTCCAAATGGAAACACAGCTCCACAAAAAAAAAAAAAAAGCATGTCAGTGATTTTAATTGACTCTCCACTGTGTGTGTACCCTGAAATAATTGAAGTGTTTCCAATACTCATAGATGCCTTGATTTGGCAGTTGTTTGGGTACAGGCATTAAAAAAGGCAGAATGTAGAAGTATTATACCTTGGGCTTCACAAGGGATTCCCCCTGGATTTAATTGGGATTCCTGTAAAGCTATGCAGAACATTGCCAGTGAAACTAGAAACCAGGTGAGCTCTTGGTGAACCTGTGTGAGGTTTGGTATGACTCGAGCGGCTGGGAGGTTTTGGATGAGAACCAGGCAAAATTCATTGATTTCACCTGATCCTTCCTTGTGATTTTGGAGTTTTCTTTACTTGAAACACAAAACCAAATCTGAGGGCCCTCAGTTCTCTGTCTGGGGCTTTCTTGAACAAGGCAGATTGAGAACCAGATTTGATAACTGGGCTGTTTCTCCCTGGAGGATCTGTGATGTTCTCTGCTGGCTCGAGCTGCCCCAAGGTGGCTTCTGCACCCAGTCACCCCAGGCAGGTGACATTTCCTCGCTTCCTGTGTCAGCTCAGCACAGGCCTCAGCTCTGGTTGCAAACAAGAAAGTCATCAAGGGAACGGGAAATTCACACCTAAACACCATAACTCTGCAAGATTTGCTCTCATCAAGTTTTACTGATGTCAATTCCTCTTAATCCATTTAATGTAACATTTCATAGGCATGATTTTTAACTTGTGGAATAAGAGAGACAAGGAGGTGTCTTGTACAAAAGGTGCTCTATGGGTAACAAAGAACTCTCAGCTCAACAGGTTCCCCTTGTCTGTCTGCTGACCTTCCTTCTCATTTTTCAGAGGCACCTGCCCCTGCACCTTTCCCAGGTCAAGGGGCTCTGGGGAGAAAGAGAAGAGAAACTTAGAAAATAGAAGGACTCTCTCATGTCTTTCCTCTTTTCATGAGGAAATCTGTATGGTGAAAAAATAATTTTCTATTGATTGTTTGCTTTTAACAATCAGGGAAACAGCAGCTACTATTTCATGCCTTTCCTCCTATTTAAGGCTACTTTACTAGAGTGGAAAGGGAGAACTTGTTTTTTTTTTCATGCTTGTGCTCAGTCAGAGAAATATCTGATATTCTTATTTTCCTCAGAGAAGGAAGCTGTGGTTTAGTAGTACAAACACTGCAAGCATGCTAGAGAAATGCCAAAAACATTCAAAACACATGTATGGTCCCATGCCAGTTGAGTCTCAGTGGAAGCACCTCCGGGTGCTGCTCGGGGCGCTGGCTGTGCCCACAGGTACTCTCCCCCAGATTTACTCCTGGGTACTCAGCTTCAAGTAAACTTTGAGGTGTGGCACCCACACTCCCTGGCCAGGGAACGGGCTGGTGGGTTACACCCCCTCGCTCGTTCTCACTCAGGCTCTGGGGGTGATGGTGCCAGTCTGGGGCACGAGGCGGTCACGCACTGCCCTGCCCACGGCACTCAGGGGGTTAACAGCGCTGGTGTAGGTCTGGTACTGTGTCTGTGCCTCCAATCTTAAAAACCTCTGACCTAAAATCCAGATTTTGGGCCAAACTCTGCCAGTCTCAACTATTTAATATCACAGCTTTTTCAACAGGTTTCTATTATCGATAAAATAAGCAAAGTTTTGCTTCTAAAGTGTGTTTTGCTACACAAATCATACAACCCCCAATGGCAATTATCTCCCACTCATCCTATCACAGCACTTCTCACAACTTGACTGCATGTTCAGCTTTCAAACAGATTCCCCAGTGACCCCAGGACTCAAATTAGCAGGCAAGAGAGGGATCTGGCCCACCATAATTGACTAAAATGTTTCTTCCCTGGATACAAAAGGTGTATTTTACACACTGTTTTGATAGTGTGTAAAATCAGTTTCCAGCTTAGGTGCTGCTGCATCATGGCACGTGTACTGCACTGCAGGGAGCAAAGGTATCCCACAGATTCTTCCATCGTTCCTTGCTGGGAAGGAAAGCACAGGAGATGCGCTGTTCCAGAGCAAAACATGCGAAGTCCAAAGCATCACCTGCTCCTGCAGCAGCCCATTCTTGGGATTGCATTGTGCATTGGTACACGTTGTTCAATCTTTTCCTGTCTGGGAGCCAAACCATCAGGAAAGCATCTGGGCAGAGCAGCTCATCCCCTGGCATGCAAATTATGCACATGGGGAAAGATGCTGAGGAAAAAGAAAAAACTTGGAATTTCCACTTGCTGCAAGTCATGTTGCCCAAAGCAGTCTCAGAAGATGAGTGGTCTAATAAAGCACAGAGCAGGCAACCTCTTCTGGGGCTCCCACAGTCACCCCACCCTCTTGTCCAAACATTGGCTGCGCAGCATCATCTGAGACTGCATCAGCAGGGTGTCCCAGGCAGAAATATCTGGGAGATTTGCTCCTTCTATTTCCTGTTGTTCCCTTCTCTGGGACCTTGTGCATTGTCTTTCCCTAGTCTCATGTCTGGATCCTCTCAGGTCTCAGGTGGCCAGAGGGCCGGGTTCAGTTGTGCTGGAGCAGCATTAATCAAACCAGTTACAAATGCTCCCCTCTCTGGTATGGTAAAGCAGACTTCAGGCAAATAGAGACAAACTTCTTTTCAAGCCTCAGGAGGGAGTCACCTCTGAGGCCTGGGGACATCCTGCCGTGTGTGTGGCAGGAGGCTGCTCCTCCCAGGCTCCTGGCCCAGCACAGGCACTCCTGTGGCCCTGCTGTCCTGGGCAGGGTGGGCAGAAGGACAGGCAGCCGAAGCCTCTGCTGTTCTGGCTGCCACTCGCCCTCAGTGTTCTGCCTGTTCCCTGTTACTGCCCACTGCACCGAGCATCTTTGTCCTGCAGCTTAATCGCCTTCCTACTTTCTCCTGTGCCCTGAGCTTCAGGAACAGAGGAATAGCCTGATCTTGGCCAGGAATTAATAGATAGCAAAGCTTCTCTGCTCTAGCTGCTGACATGTTTCCAACCTGGAATAATTAAGAAGTATCAAACATCTTGGAAAGCAGTTGACTCCCATTAGATTTCCTGCCTGATCTCCAAGTCAAAGAAATCAGATAAGATGTGGTGATGTTGGGGAATGTTTATACAAACCAGACTCACTCTTCTCGCATGTTGCATGCATGAATCCATTACAGCACTCATCTTTCAGCAGACATCTCAATAAATAGCCTCTAATGTATAAAATAATTAAATCCTCCTCATCTCCCTGTTAAATCTTTCTTGTGTTTTTTTCTCCATTGTGCTGTTCCTTTCCTTCTGAGCTGTCTTGCTGACACCAGCAGGACTTCTGAGTGCTCCCAGTCCTTGGTGTGTGGTGGGGCTGGGTGTGACCACGTCTGGGTGTGACCGTGTCACTGCCCTGCTCAGCCTTGGCACGGGGGGTGGATGTCTCTGGGCGAGGGCTGGCAGCAGTGCAGGCTGTGACCCCAGGACGGTGAAAGAGCCCTGGGCGGTGCTCTGGGAGTAGTGTCTGCACTTTGGGCGCTGTATCCATGCCTGCCCCCGGAGCTGCGGGGGTGGCAGCAGGCTGTCCAGCAGGCTGTCCAGCCGCTGCTGAGGCCGTTTGCCGGCTCTGGCTGCGCTGGTGGCCAGCACTCAGCGCAGGGCTCAGCTGCAAGGAGCCTTTGCTTCCCTCTCCGCAGGGCCGGGCTGTCACACAGCCTCGGGACAAGGTGGGCGCTCCGAGCAGGGCACGGGTGGGCTGCAGGATTTGGCCAGAGCACCCTAAGCCCCAGGCAGTCTCCTCTTCCCTCCTCCGTCTGTGCAGCCCAAGCACAGGAGGGCAGAGGCAGGCTCAGCCCCTCCCCAGGGCGGACCTGGAGCAGCCCCTCGTGGCTCTCACACCTTTCAGGTTGTGACAAGAAATACAATTGCTCTGAGGTTTCTCTCTGTCACACGTATAGGACATTTGCACGGTATAATTAATTGCACCCACAGTGCAAATATCCAAGAGGAAATAAATACTTTTAAAGGTGCATAATGTCTGGGAAGCGTGCACTGATCTCTGGGGAGCAGCTTGATTTCCTGAATGCATTTTGAAACTACCACTTCTGACAGGTCTCAGTGTTTCTACAAGCCATTTTCCCATCAGTTACAGAACCCACTTCAAGCCCAAAATAAGGTTACCAATGTTTTCTAGTATTTTTTTATTAACCACCTCCACCATCTTATAATTTAAAGCACCTGTCCATTTAAATTTTCCTCCTGACCTACTAAATAACCCTGCATGATACATACAATGAAACTAATGGCTTTTGGATGATGTTGTTGAAAACTAGCTTATGAAAAGTGAGTTGAATGAACCACACTGCAGGAAATCCTTTTCATACCCCCTGGAAAACTGAGCTGGAACACCTTTCTGGTTCAGCATACGGGACTGAATTCTTAAACAGTTATCACTCACTTTGCACTCGAAAAATGAGGACTGTCTTGTGATTTCTTGTGTTGTTGGTGTCACTGTGCAGCCCTTCCCATGGCATTTTGTGAGGAATGCCAGAGCATGGCACACTCAGGAGCACTTGCCCACTCAAAACAGCCATACAGAGAGACTGTCTGCTGCCTTCTGCTTCACTTACTCTTGTTCCTACAAAAATAGAAAGCTTTGGCTTTGGTCGAGGAGTAGTGAGTAGATTTTCTGCCAGCCAGAAAAAAGAGCAGCTCTGTGACTTCACTCCAGTTACCACTTCAGTGTTTGTGACTCCTAAAGCCTGAGCCTGGTGAGCCCCGGGAGGATGTGGGCAGCAGGGAGGTGAGATGGCAAGTGGTTGTGGTGTTCCAGATGCTTGCAGAGGAGGTTTCTTGGCTCTCCAGAAGCTGGGAATAGCAGTGACAGCACAGGTGTGTGGGAGGCATAACTGCAGCCCTGTCCAAAAGCCACAAAAACAGGGACTTTGTTTTTTTCATGGAAAGCCACCTCATCTGAGGGCCAGTCAGGCATCGTTATCTGCATCCTGCAAGGGCTTGCCACAGGCCTCCGAGAGTTGTCATAGCAAGTAAGAAAAAGATAGTTCAAGAGTTAGGTAATGATGTGCGCTGAGAATTGGAGACTGCAGAGATAAAAGGCAACTAGTAGCAAAGCATAAAGACTGACACCACTTAAAAGGGCAGGAGAAGTAAAATGGCTAGACACATCATAGCCCTAATGGGAAACACATGAGAGATGTTGATCAGAGAATGCTGGCAAACAGATGAGGTCTCTGAAGAAAAAGGGAGAAAAAAAAGGAGGAAACAGAAAACAAGATGGAAAGATAAAATTTCAAAGCAAGCCCTAAATGGATAGCAGTTCCAACTAATAGGAAGACCTGTAGTGATTTTGCCAAGTAGTACACAGAGAAGCTGATGATCATTAATATCTTGATAAATTTATTATCAGACAATTCAATCCTGTCAATGTCGATTCCCTCCAAGAGATTAGAGGTGGTTAATGTGAGTAAAAGCAAGTGAATTCCTAAAACCACTGATCCTCCTTGTTTGCATCTCCATATACTAAACACTCAGGAGTTAAGACAGGTACAAGAGCAGCCACCAGCAGCTTCAGGCCTGCATTCTGTCCCCTTCCTCTGCCTTGTCCCAGCACCTCCTGAGTCCCCTCATGGGATGCCCACTCCACGGGATTGCCCACTGGCTTCTGGCACAGATGGAGAGTTAGAGAGTCAGTCCCTGCTGCATGACACAGCTTCCTACCTGCCTCAGGTTCCGGGAAAAGCCCTTTTTAACACCTGTCCTGTGCACGTGGAGCTGGAGGGACACATCCGTGGGCCCCAGCAGTGCTGTGGGGAGATGTCAGCAGGGCTCAGGGAAGGTTCCCCCTGGGAACACACTGGCTGTGTGTGTGTGTGTGGTGCTGACAGGTGCTGTGCCATGCAAAAGCTGCATGTCCACAGTCCCAGCTGAGCAGGGACAGCAGCCACTCTCCACACAGAGCCACTGAACCTCATGGAGAGAGAGAAAACTGAATTTCAACAGTCCTGTCTACTCCTGCCACCACCTGGAGAGCTGCTCCTGCATTTTCCCCATTGCTTTCTGAAGTCATTCACAGGGCAGGGAGTCACTAACTTGTAACTCACTGCCAGTAAGACACAGTAAAAGCACAGAAGTTCAGTGAGAGCCAAAGGCTTGGCTGTGCCACGGGCAGCTCTGCACAGCGGATACGTCACAGCCAAGGCAGAGCTCTGGGGAGGATTCCCACGTTTGCTTTATGGAGTTTGATATACCTTGATTCTTTAAAAGAGTTAATTACTCATGCCTTACACCATCTTTTGCAGCAAGGCTCTGACACATTTTAAAACTAAAAATACTCTTCTTACATTTTCAATCGGGCTTCATTATGAATGGCAGATGCTTGAAACTAAAGTGAAAATCATCATCAGTTGTATTTATTGGCTAAATTCCTGCAACACTCAAAGCTTGAGAAAAATCAAACATGTTTGACAGCTGGTAGAATGAAAGGAAAGGATAAATCTTACCCTGACAGCATGCACCATATTTATCATGAGCTGTTAAACTCAGAGAAGCATCAGCCTTCACCAGAATACCATCACTTCTCCAACAGGGCCCCTGAGCTCCTGGGCAGCTCCTGGGGAGCGTCTGCAGCTGCTGGGAGTAGCCATGGGGTGCCAGCTCTGCCCGGGGCTGGGCTGTGCCCAGCAGGGCTCTGTGCCAGCTCTGTGCCCACCAGGGCTGGGCTGTGCCCAGCAGGGCTCTGTGCCCAGCAGGGCTGGGCTGTGCCCAGCAGGGCTCTGTGCCCAGCAGGGCTGGGCTGTGCCCAGCAGGGCTCTGTGCCAGCTCTGTGCCCACCAGGGCTGGGCTGTGCCCAGCAGGGCTCTGTGCCAGCTCTGTGCCCACCAGGGCTGGGCTGTGCCCAGCAGGGCTCTGTGCCGGCTCTGTGCCCACCAGGGCTGGGCTGTGCCCAGCAGGGCTCTGTGCCCACCAGGGCTGGGCTGTGCCCAGCAGGGCTCTGTGCCGGCTCTGTGCCCACCAGGGCTGGGCTGTGCCCAGCAGGGCTCTGTGCCCACCAGGGCTGGGCTGTGCCCAGCAGGGCTCTGTGCCGGCTCTGTGCCCACCAGGGCTGGGCTGTGCTGTGCCCAGCAGGACTCTGTGCCAGCTCTGTGCCCAGCAGGGCTCTGTGCCCACCAGGGCTGGGCTGTGCCCAGCAGGGCTCTGTGCCAGCTCTGTGCCCAGCAGGGCTCTGTGCTCCTGCGGCCCTGCAGCCCCTGGGTAAGCAGGGGAGGATTGGTATCTCTTCCATCAGGGCAGCAGGATGATTTCCCAGTAATTTAAGTACAGAAAGATAAAGTTTCAGCTAACTTGTTAACCTGATTGGTGAGCACTAACTCCAGTGTCACATTTCACCTCCAAATAATTGGGAAATTGTGATTTGCATTCATTCCCCCTTCACCTGTGGGTCAGAGGTCCGTGGCACGTCCTACAGCATTTGAACAGCTGGTTTGAGGTAATGGTAGGGCGTCAGTGCCGCTGAGCCGAGCCGCCCGGGCAGGTTACATCACTGTGGGACCTCTCCATCCCACCTCAGGAGCACAGCGTGGCTCAGGGCTCCTTCCTTATCGCCAACAGTTATGTGACTCTAGAAGACATTTGCAAACTTTTTGTTGATATGTGTTTTATGGGCTAATATTGCTTGAAGGCTGTCTGTGTGTAAAATATATTTCTAAAGAGAACACTTAAAAAACCCTGTCTAAAATAGAAATGCATGTGTTACAGAAAAATCCCATTTTACTATCAGAAGTTTGCAGAATATTATTTAGGTCTGTTTTCACTTGATTTTACATGATGTGGATTTATTAGGTTACAATTAAATATTGGGGTAAAATAATTCTGCAAATGAGTGATTTACTGTGCTTATAACACCATGTTCTGTGTCTATAGAAATTTGTATGTTACAACCTAAGCATTATATTTACTTTCTACTGAATGTAATCAGTCCCAAATTCTATCATTTTTCATTAAAGATACATAAAATTACTGCGAAGGGCAGTAGAATTGGCGAACTTTGTCTAATCCCAAAATGAGCTACAACTTTGCACTACTAAGAATGAACCCCAGTTTTCCAAGTGGAGAACACATTATTTTCTAAGTAGAGAACACATTATTTTCCAAGTGGAGAACACATTATTTCCCCAAACATGAGCACGATGCACTAAAAACGCAGGAAGACCCACGTGAGTTAGATTGACCCTAATTAAACACCAGTATGGGTACGGTAGGCTTCTTCCTGACCTGGGACTCCTGTTCAGGAGCAGAAATTCCATGCCTGACTCTTCTCTGTCAGAAGACTGCTGCTCCCCTGCCGAATACGGGGCGGAGGCCACAGCTGAGAGAGGCAGAGGAGGCTCTTGCTGGGGCTGGGCTGGGCTGGGCCTGGGGCTGGGCTGGGGCTGGGCTGGGGCTGATCTGGGTGCACAGGGACTGGGCTGGGCTGGGGCTGGGGCTGGGGCTGGGGTTGGTCTGGGCTGGGGCTGGGGCTGAGCTGGGGCTGGGGCTGGGGCTGGGCTGGGCTGGGGCTGGGCTGGGGCTGATCTGGGTGCACAGGGACTGGGCTGGGCTGGGCTGGGCTGGGCTGGGCTGGGGCTGGGGTTGGGCTGGGCTGGGGTTGGGCTGGGGCTGGGGCTGGGCTGGGGCTGGGGCTGCACACAGGGGCTCTGCTGGCGATGGGCTTCTGCCAGCTGAGATCAGGCTCTGTGGGCAGGCACTCTGAGACCTGTTGGAGTCAGTCACCTGCATTCTGGCGTGTGCCCCTGCCCATGGAGCAGTGCAGGGTGCCAGGGACAGGTGAGCTGGGTGGGCCTGGGGCAGCTGGGTCTCCTTGCCACCCTCCTGTTTGCAGAGTGGTGCTTTCTGCAGAACCGTAGCATAGACAATGTGTAAACTGTTGGGAAAGAAGAAAATTATTTGGGGTTGAGCTCCTTGTCTGAACTTTGTCCTTTTCTCAAGCAAAAGAAAATATTATTTCACCTTTTAAAGAGCCACACATAATAAGAGGCAAAATGTCAAGACCAGTGTTGATATAAACCCCCAAGGAAAACAAACTCTATGTGACTTCTCCAAAAGGTCTCACTTCCTCACCCCTCTCCCCTAGTTTAAACAGATTTAGTAACTGAGGAGGAAGGGGGGAGGGAAGGCTCTCCTCTGGTCACTGCTGAAGGCCCTGTGCATGGACCCACTTCTGCAGCATCCTTGGTGCAGGGGTCTGGCCCCACACAGCACCTGGCAGAATGCACGTCCAGTGTGGGAAAGTCTCTGACTCTCTCCAGGGAATCTGGCTGCACAGGGCGGAGCAGGACAGAGCCACAGGTCCATTTTCGCACGTGGGGCAATGCAGACTGCCACAGCAAGGGCTCGGTGCTGCTGGGGAGGACCAGGGCTCTCTGGTGGCACTGCTGATCCTGTGCTGGGAGATCCCACCAGCACAGGTGGGTACACGGCCGCCCTCAGACTTTACCTGTTGGGATCGCTTGGCTTCTCCAAGGAGTTACATGAGGTTATAGCTGTTGGCAGCTGGCACTGAGGAATGAAAAACTGCTTGTATGTGGGGTCATCCTCTTCCTGTATTATCTTTACTAAGAGGTACAGCGGGGTCTGAGGCCACTGGGAGGGTGAAAGTGTGCCGCACGTTTGCAGAGCACACTGCCCATCTGCTTCTGCCGTGGGTCCTCACTGTTGCTGTTGGTCTCACCTTCCCCCCTGGACTCTGCATTCCCCAGCAACCTGATCCTGCAAAGGATCTTGTTTTAAATGACATGTATCCCCTTGCTGGGGACAGGTTAAAGCTCTTCCAAAGCCATTTAGCAGTTAGCCTGAAATATGAAATTCCCAATGATAATGCTGTTACTGGGGAACACAGACACAGTAATTCCTACCCACAGCCACAATAACTGTCACGTGGTGCAACACAAAGTACAGAAATTAATAATTAATAGCCTTGAAGAGGCTTCAGAAGAGCTGTGTTATTACGTGCATCAGAACCAGGATAAATCACAAGCAATTCAGAAGTATATTCCCAGGTTCACTCATAACCAGCATGGTATTTGGAGTCGCTTTGGGAGCAATAAATGACAGAGAGCCTACATTATAAAAATAAACATGAACTTAAGTGGCAAGGATTCATTTAACCCAAAAGGGAAAAGACTTCTTTACTTGCACTATCAGCCTAATGTGAGTAGAGCAAGCTTTACCTTGGAGTATCTGCCCCGTGCTGGGAGGAGGGGACCGTAGTGAAGGGAACTGGTTGACACTGGCTGCTTCATCTCCAAGGTTTTTAACTAAATTCTCTGAAATATGAGCCTCAAAATGTTGTTCCAATGTGAAAATAAAAGGCAAAATGCAGATGTTTGTCGCATGGCACTTGTACTCAGTCTTTTCTTAAATGTGGCTATGACCCACCTATATACAGTACTCGGGTTTTATCACAGGCATCATGGCATTCAATGCAGCCTTTAGAGCTGCCATCCCTGTGAGATTCCCTGCACTGAGATTCCAGTGCTTGCACTCACAGCCAGAGCTGACAGTGCCCCTTGTGCTGGTCTGAAGGCAGGAGGAACTCGAACTGTATTTATTGACATTAATGGTTTTAAGCCACCTGAGTGGATTTAAAGAACCTGGTTTGAAGCTTTTTGCTGAGTAAGAATTTGAACATTTTGCCCAAAAATGTTTGTTGAAGTTTATATGACGACAGGCTTTTCCAATCTGACATCACTTTTCTTTTCCTTTGGTAGAAACAATCTTACAGTGTCCTCCAGCACCGACCAAAAAATACCAATCAAACAATCCCAGTCATTTGTTCAGTGAAGCCAAATGTGGAATGCCATCACCCCTGTGCTTGGTGGTGCTGGGAGGGGGCACAGCGTAGCTCTGTAGTCAGTCTTGCCACGACAGAGAAGGCACTTGAAAGGAGCGGAAGCAGACCTGAATCAGTGCTCAGGGAAATCACCCAGAGGCTTGAGCCAACAAGCCTTCCCCTGACAAACCAGCTCCTGGTGGCAGCCCACCCCACCCAGTGGGAACGCTGCCTGGCTGAGGGCTACCAGCCTCGGCCTCCCTGCTCACCCTGCCCACAAACACCGCCCGCTCTCTGATCTGCACTGCATCTCGCTTCTGATGTCGGCTCCTCCTTACAGGCTCCGTTTCAATTAGCTCCCTAAATAAATACAATTTTGATGTGTGGTCTCATAGTGGGTTATTAAACTGGCTCCAAAATGCTTTTCAGCGAGAAGCAGTTCACTTTCCACTGGATTATCCTGCTTCACACTTCGGATGTAAAAACCCCGCAGGGTAAACACACACAAGCACCTGTCTTTTCCTTCATAGCAGCTTTTTCCCTAATCTCTTGGAGAATTAGTCTTTAAACGATTCTTGGTGGCAAGCAGAGCAGTGCGGGTGCCTTGGCCGTGTGCAATCTGCGGCGGCAGCAGTAGATGGAGCCAGGCGAGAAAGGAAAGGTTTGAGGATTGCAGCATTTCTCCCACGGTGCAGGTTTAGCGCTTGACTTAACTCGATTAAGAAAAAAAAAAATCATTTAGTTCCTGATGCTTTGAAGGTAATACAGGGAATAATTATGTGTAGCTCTGCCAGCGCAATACCCAGTGGAAAACTGGCTTTTGGAAAAGTACCAAGTTGGAGGCAGTTTATCTTGAGGGGTGAAATATATAGTGAGTGGAAGGGAGAGAGGATAGTTGTATTATTTTTTTTGGGAAGTTGAGAGATGAGGAGGGTAATCTGGGCAGGTGACAATAGGGTTTTGAGCACTGAAATATTCCTTCCTCTTCTGTGAGTCCTGAACAGTCACTCAGCTGGCAGGAGTTCCCCTCAGCATGCCCAGGGCTGCACTCAGGATGTTGTCGGGGGGCTGTCGTAGGGGGCAGCAGGCTGAGAGAGGGTGCAGCACTGGTGCCATCACCCATTGTCCAGGCCTTCCCCAGAGACACTGCCTTCTTGTCAGCAGTAGCAGGAGGCACATGGAAGGTGGCATTCCTGCCCTGTGACGGGCTGGCAAGAGATCTGGGGGAGGAGAACCGTGGCAGCAGGACTGCAGTGTGCCCTCCCTTCACAGAGCCCTGGGCAGGTGTCTGGGAAGGGCTGGCCAGGCCTCCTCCTTCCCATGCCACTCCTCCGTGTGCTGTGGCCATGTAGCGACAGAAACAAACGAGTAAGATCTTTTCATGCAAACAGGGAAAAATATGGAAATATTCTATTCCTCTTAAAGTATTCAGAAGGTGAATAAAAATAATAGACTTTAAAATATTTCAAACTCCAGCCTTTTCTACAGTCCATTTCTACAAACACATAGTGCCCGTGGTGCTCCAGCATCAATCAGTCAATGCAACTGGCAAACAAAACAATGCTTTAGAGTTGTAATTACCTAAATGTTCTACACTTAGCACATAAATATTAAATCCTCATAAATAATGTTGTCAGATATATTTGATTGCAATTGTATTGTACTGTTGTTAAATGAAACAAACACTGTATTTAAATTTATTCCCCTTGCAGTCCCATTGTTCAGCTTGATTTTGATTTCTTTTAAAAGACAAAGAGAAAAGCGCGTCCATCCCATGAAGAAGGCTACAGCCAAAACAAATGCGCATCAAGTAAGTTTATTTAAGCAGATGTGCTCATAAAATGTTAACAAGACACGAGATAATTACAGGAAAAGGCTAAAGTCCAACTCAGTATGGAGTCCAAAGGTCTGAGTTTTATTTAAGACTGAGATCAAATAAAATATGCACTGACAGTGTAACACCAAGTCTTCTATCAGTGGTGATGCAGCCATTGTTTTCAAGGCCAATAAACTTTAATGTACCAGTGGAGTTGTATCCAAATCACATAAAATGCCTAGCCATAGAACATGTAGAACAGACTAAAATGGGGGTTACGGTTCAAAATATTGTCCTAGTGCAGATTTATGTATTACCACTCCCATTTTGACATGGAGCTGTTTCTTACATCGAGATGGTGTTTCAGTTGTTGGTGTTTCTACTGCAAGCACACCTTTGTTCTTTGCAAACTGATTGTCTTCGTTTCCCTAAAGCTTCTCTCCCCTGAGATCTCACGCAGGATTCCTCCGCAGGCAGCCGGTGTGACCTGTCAGGGTCTCGGTGAGTGCACAGGCAGGGGGAGGGCTGAGGCCTCGGGGAGGGGATGGCTGCAGGGAGGGCTGCCAGTGCTCCTGTCACCCCTGAGTGCGGGCTCATTCCGCTCCTGTGCAAGAGGATGCCCTGACACTTGATGGAAGCTTCAGGGCCAAAGAGGTTCTTTGACTGAAGGTCTTCGGGCTCTAAATAAATGGCTTATCCTCTCTTTGTTTCCATCCTTTTCTTATGGAAGGGGTTTGAATGCTCTCCCCTCAGCAGAGAGCTCAGCTCTCCTCTCCCGCAGCCTGTGGGTGCCTCAGAGCCTGGCAGAGCCCCGTGTGCCCTTCCAGGCACAGAAGCGACTGAAGGGAGAAGGCCCTGGCGTCTCCCCGCTTCTGGCTGGGCTGGGCTGGGCTGGAATGGGAGGTGCCCACGGCTGGAGGGGACAGGGACCCTGCTAAAGCCGGGAGCCTGCCCTGGAAATGCAGGCATTAATGTTGGCTCTGGCTCTGTGCTCAGGGATGTCTCCGCACAGTCTGTGCAGAATCCACTTGGGATGCTCGTGGAGAGAAGTTTGGATTTTCCCTGCACGCGGGCACATCCTGAGCAATGCTTTAAGGCTGAGAAAATTATTTTTCTGGATGCAAACAAAACTTACAAATGTGACCAGAAAGGACCCTATGCTTTAGCCAGTAGGAATGAAAATAAAGGGATGGTTTAAGATCCTGTGCTTTTAAACTGCTCTTATAAGCTCTCTAAAGCTAAGTGGTGGATTTGGAGCACCTTGGCTTAGTGCTACTGGAACTGCCCTCCCCTCGCTGATTATTTTATTTCTATCAATTCACTAAAAATAAGCAGCATTCCTACCTCCACCTGCTGGGGACACACAGGTCTCGGTGTGTCATGTGAGAGAAATTTGGGTAACATCTTTCATTTCATTCCAAATTATGGAACCAACAGATACAATTTGCATGTAGTAGCAACTGTAAATATTCCAGATTGGAGCTGTAGGATGGTGACCAAAATGTATGCGCTAGCAGATGCTCCTTTTTAAGTGTTTCATTGTAGAGAATTTCATCCTTTTATTTTCTTTTTTAATTTTTTAATTTTACTTTTTATTTTTTTAAGATGCCTACTTGATTTTATATAATTTTAGAATATATAAACAAACTTTAAATTGTTTTCCCTGGACACTGTCTGGATTGGAACAGCAGTCTCAGAGGTGAAAGTCTTGTAATTAATACAACCTGCCAATCAAATCCCATCAGTGACACATATTTCTTTAATATCTCTTTTTTTTTTTTATTGTTGAGCTACATTATAAACATTTCAGCAGCTCACATCTGTCTCTCATAGAACAATTGTAATTGAAATTAAAATTCTGTTTTTTCCTACATAATTACATTTTAGAAGCACACATTCTTGCTTGAGAATACCATATTTTCAGCTCCATATCTCACAACGCTGGAAACTCTGTTTAACCACCAATAGCAACTGTTCTGTATGTCTTTCACCTGCCATAAAGAAACAAAATGTTACCCTAAAAATTCCTCTTCATCCGTACCATGTTTTGCCCTCTATACCTCCTGCTCTGGCGGCAGAGAAGCTTTAGGACTCCCCAGTAAAATCAAAACGTGCATTGTTTCTCTATTTTCTTTGTGGAAGTGAGCTTGAAAATTCAAAATCTTGCAAACCTCACACCTGTTTTTTTTCCCATTTAACAGTAGCATTTTAAAATCTTATCAATAACAATATATCTCAATAATGTCTTGTTTAAATGTATTATTTACTATTATTTACTAATTAATCACAATTTTTCTTAGCATTTTTGACTGCAACTCCTACTTCCCACACAAAGGCAGGGAAAAGGCTCTCCAGCGTAAAAGGTGTGAGAAACGAAATTCTGAAGGCGCTGCAGGCTCTGTGTGTGCTGTGGCTGGGAGCTGGCAGGGAGGAACCCTGCCCTCTGCGTGTTCCGCGCGATTCCCCCGTGCGAGAGAGGGAGCCTGACTGGGTGACCCCCTCCTCTTTCCCTCCACCAGCTTCCACAGCGGAGGAAAACGGGGCTTGGGTGCCGCTTTCCCGGCTTGCATTGGCCCCCAGAGTAATTTTATAACCTTCATATACAAAACCATCAACATACTCGCTCTGCCCCTACGTTTATGAGCAATGGGTTTATTCATTGGCACTTATAAAAATTAAGACCCGGGAGCTCATGTGCTGTTGATGTTTCCGAATCGGAGCTCGGTGTCTGTCCCAGCAGACTGTGGCTCCTGGCCGGGGCCGGAGCGGAGGTCCCGCACCTCTGCCGGGGCTCCTCACGCCGGGAGCCTCCACGGGGGAAGGTGCGGACCCGCACCGGCAGCGGGGCAGGCCGGCTCTCTCCTGCCTGTCCCGCCGTTAATTCTCCTTCTGAGCCCCCGGGGCGAGCTGGGCGAAGCCGTGCGAGCTGCGGAGTGGGGCTGGCTCCGGAATGGGGCTCGTCCGCGGCCGTGGAGCGCAGCCTGTGCTCTGCTCTCGTGTCCTTCTGCCTCAATCTCACTGCCGCAGCCAGAATCAGGAGTGTAAATGCATTTATCGATCAGTTTATATGACGGGCTGCTTGGGACTGAGGGCTTGGGGTTTTTTTTTATTTTGTTGTTTTCTAAATCGGGCTTAAGCAACGATGAGGAGTTGAGCACGCACGGAACTCGTTCTATGTGGGCAAGTGATTCAACAAATCCGAGTTTTTGCAACGAAACTCGCTTCGTCCAGAGCATAAGATCGTTCCCGCGAGGTGTGCTGACCCCGACCGAGCTTTCAGGTGACCGCGACTGAAAACACGAAATGTGCTTATGTCCACAGGGACCACATCGAAAATCACACTTGGAAGTTCTCAATACAGTCTTTCAGTTCCCTCTTTGTAGTCCCTTTCACCCAGGTTGGAAGGATGCTGTGTAGTAAATGTGACTGTTTGGGCACGCGTGTGTCACATAAACTGTCTGTTCCTGGGGAACATCTTTCCCCGTCCATTACACAAATACTGAACTTCAGAAATACCCAGGGAATCCCTAAGGAAAGAGCAAAGTCAAAACTGGTCTAGGAACGGGGACCCTGCTCCATCGCCCTCTGACTCTTTCTCCCCGTTTCCACATGCGGAGCCCCGAGACGCCAAAACCTCTCGATTAAGGCAGAATCGGTCACCGCGACTCTAACGAAAAATGTGCGGGTCCCCGTTTTTGAGATGAGCAAGTCTGTGTTGCGGGAAGGGGTGTCATATGGAGTCATGTGTCTTTGACTAACTGAGGCTGAGGGTGAAAGTGCTTATTGTCCATGATAACTTTTTAGCCGCAGGATCAGAGGTGCTCTTTCAGGAAAAGACCTTGGGAAAGGGATTCCTCAACAATTCGATGCCACAGCTGAGTTTACATAAATTTACACCTAGAGACAAATAGAAATACTAAGCAATAAGCTGGGCTTATTGATAATGGGAGGAAAAATTAGCCGTGTTCTTCCATGCCGGCCGGCAGGAGTGCGGGCAGCGGCCGCGGCAGGGGTGATGGCAGCCCTGCGGTCCCGGAGCGCTCGAAGAACCACTCCAGGTTTAACCATGCCAGCACCTAGCATGTCAGGTAGCTCAGATATGCAAAAAAGGGAGAGAGGACAAGGAAACGCTGCCAGGAGAGCCTGCAGCCTCACGTGCGTCTTCCGAGCGATCAGCTGGCAGCAGGTGAGGAATCCCACGCTGGGAATTGCATTACGCCCCGCTCGGCGCGACGAGCTGCCAGGCACGAGGTGCTGGAGAGCAGGAGTGTCTGAGGCGAGCGCGGCAGGAGCAGCCCCCGGGACTGGGCTCCACTTGGGGGGTAGGAAGGATGGCCTCCCCCGACTCCCCCTTAGCCTCTCTCGGGGTTTGCTCAGTGTTATCCCCGTTTTCTGTGCGGCACGCAGGCAGCAGCGTTTTGCTTCTCTCTTGAACCGTGTGTGTTTCGAGTCCCGAAGCAAATCCTTCCACCCCTGCATTCCTTAATGACAGCACAAGAATCGCTAATACAAACCAGAGCGGAGCGCTCCGCTCAGGGCAGCGCTGCTTACTCGCGCGGCTTCTGATATTTCCCGTTTTAAGTGATCGTTTTCTACCGACAAAGGCAGCTCCGGAGAGCTTCAGCAGCCACTGCAACGCCGCCACCCCTGACTGCAGCTCCTGCTGCTCATATCTTTACGTAAAAGCGACGTCGTCTGCAGGCTGAGTCCACTCCTCTCCTGTCTTCTCCTCTTCCTTCCCAGCGCGTATTTTCATGTCTCTTTTCAAGAAGAGCCAGGGCAGCGGTGCTGCGTAGGCGCGCAAAGGGCGCGGCGGCCAAGCGATGTCTGCGCGGTCCTGCCTGGCCCACGCGCTTCAATGGCCCTACGCGGAGCTCCGGACGGCCCCAGTGGGAGAAGAGAGCGGCTCGGGGCGGCCGCGGCCCGCGCTTCCCTCGGCACGGCGGGGGGAAACGTTAGTTATAACGGAGAGGCCTCCCAGAACAAAAAGGAAACGATTTCTCGTTGTTGTTATTTTTTTCCCCCTGAAAATCGAGCTGGATTTAGGTTCCTCGATTAAACCTACAGGAACGATCCCGCAGCGCCTCGCAAAAGCAGAGGAGCGGCCAGCTCTCTCCTCTTCTGAGGAGCCGACACTGACGAGAGCCCGCTTCCATCCCGCCGCGCCTGGCAGCCGAGTGGGCGCTGTCGCCGCCGCCCCGGCCCGACGGCTCCCAGCGCCACTCGGTACGGGCAGCCCTCTTGCACCGGGAACCCTAGATACAACCCGGGGGGCGGCGGGTCCCGCGGGTGCCGGGATCCTGCCGGACAGCCTGGCGCAGCTGCCGAACCGGCGGAGCGGGCTCCCGCCCCGTTCTCGACGCCACCCGGCCGGCGCCGAACGCTCGCCGTGCCCCGCGGACAGCCCTGGCCCGGTGCCCCCGCCCGGGCTACTCCACGCACCTGGCAATTCTCGGGAGAAAAAACAGAAGATTGGGGTGGCCTCGTCCTTTCCCGTCCCATTGCCCCGCTCAAGCCAGCTCGGGAGACGCGGCTCTGCCGAGCATGTCCCTGCGGGAGCACGTCCTGCCAGCAGGGACGGCCCCGGGACAGGCAGCGCCCGGGCCGGCTCGCGGGTCGTCTCGGCCCTCGCCTGCTCTCCTGGGGCACCTGCCGAGTGTCTGTGCGGGGAAGGCCACCGGTGCGGGCACGGCCTCCGCCTCGCCGGCCCAGCCCGCTCCCCGGGAGCGGTGGGGCCTCGCCAAACCCCCGGAAGCGCCTCGGAGGCTGCCGAACCCCGCGGCCGCGGAGGGGCCCCGAGGGCCCTGGCGGGCAGCACGGGTGGGGGGCACCGCCGCCCCCATCCCGCTCCGGCTGGCGGGGCCGGTGCAGAGGCTACACAGATGAAAGGCTGCGCTCGCAGGAGTTCCCCGCGCCGTCAGGTCCTGTCGTTCCCCCCCCCCCCCCAACCCCCCCGGGTGCACATGTCAGAGTTCACAGACCTGGCTGCTGCCTTTTACAACACTGAGCTGTAAAAGAGCGGATATTAAACCCGTATAATGGATCCAGCTCCAAGGAGAGGTTGAATTTCCCAGTGAAACGAAGGTATTTGCCCTGAACTGGGAAAGGACCCCTCCGACACCCCCTGGGCTGGGAAACCCGCAGAGCCGTCAGAGACCGGCGGTAAACTCTGCCCCCAGCCTCGCACCTGGCATCGGTCGCCGCGGGGGCACAGCACATGTGCGCGACACGCTGCTGCCAGCCGGGCTCGTCACGCCCGCCCCATCGGGCCCCTGCCCCCGGCAAGCGGCCGGAGAGAGCGCCTGCGTTCGGTGCGACCCGGACCCGAGCCCGGCGCCCGCCGCTGCTGTCACGGGGCCGCCGCCGCCTGCCCGGTCCGTTGGGTCGTTGCGGCTTAGGGCGGGTGAGGGACGGGGCTGAGCCAGTAACACGGCAGGCGCTAGAGCTATGCGAGCGTGCAACTAGAGCCGGGGGCCTGATGAGGCTGAGGAACAGCCTTCGCCTCGGGCGCAGCCCTTATGGGTCGTGCCCGGCGCCGGGTTAGTCGCGGCCACAGCACGGAGCCGCCGGTCGCCGCAGGAGGGGCCGGGTGGCAGAGTTGCTCCGCGTCGGAGCAGCGCGACCGCGCCGGGCCTTAGAGCCGAGCCCGGTCCTGCGGCTCCTTGGGGCGGGTGGGGGGCTCGAGCCCTCCACGCCACGAGGCCATCAGGACGGGCGCTCCACCGGCGGAGGGAATTCGGAGCCCGAGCTTGTCTGCCGCGCTGCCCTCAAAAATCCACTTAGGGAAGATGAAGGCGCATGCAAATGCGTGGCGCCTCCTCGCCTGTGCCTTTAATCATGGTAAATTGGCTCCCGTTCCTCCAGGCCCCCCGAAAAGGCACACGGCGGCACCGCACCGCGCTGGGGTTGGGACTCTCAGCGCTGCGCAGCGCCCGCCGCTCCCCGGGGCTTTCCGGCTCCTCGGCGCGGCACCGACGCCCTGCCTGACCCGCCTCGCTCAGCAATTTTCCTACCCAAATGCTGTCGTGTCGGGAACAGAGAGCAGAGATAGATAGCATCAAGCAGCCTATATCAAAGAGGTCCTGTTAATTAAAATACCGGCTCCGTGCTCGCCGCTTTTCACGCGGCGCGGCCTCCGACCGCATTCTGCCGGATACCGCCGGCACTACCTCCCCTATCGGCCGCCCTGGTTGGCCCCGTCCCTGATCACTGGCCCTGTCACCTGCTCCGTGAGGCCGCCGGGCGAGCAGGGTCGCCTCCCTGGGCCGGGGAACAGCCGCTCGTCAGACGGGCCGGTCCCGGTGGGGCTGCTGCGAGGCACGGGGAGACTCCGCGTGGTTCACGGAACATTTGTTTGCATTACTGAGCAGCAGTCCGATAATTTATTGTTATTGTTATTAGTAACTACACTTAGTAGCTCGTTCACATCCATCCTTCCGAGGGGGGAGCGCGGGCTGGATCAGTCACCGTCGTGCACCGGCGGCGGCGGCGGCTCCTCCCGGGCCGGGGCCGTTCCGCTAGGGCTACCGAGCCAAATCGGCCAGGTCCTGGGACCGCCCGCACGTAGGCGGCCGGGGGAGAGGCCCGGCGACGTGGAAGCACCGGGCGGCGGGCGCCGCCGCCGGGAGCTCGGTCGGAGCTGCGGGCTTGCAGAGCCAGTCTAGAGAGCGCCCTGTTGTGGGAAGCTCCGTGGACAACCGGCAGCGAGGCCGCCCGAGGGGCGGCCGCCGGTCTCCGTGCCGGTGCCGAATCTAGGCATCTGTCCGCCGTGCCGGCAGCCTGGTGCCCCAGCTCCCCGAACGCTCCCGCCACGGGCGTTTTTCTGTGCACCGGCGTCGGCCGCTGGCGAGCGGGGAAGGCCGGGGCTCCGCAGGGGAGCGAGATGCAGAGTCCGGCTGTGGGTGGAGAAGAACAGGACACAGTGAGCCGTTGGCACGCGGCTGCCCGGGGCCTCCCCCCACGCCCCGCTGCCGCGGTGCCGCAGAGCTGGGGCCGGCGGCCGCGCACCGCCAGGCTGGAGGCCTGTCCGGCCCGTCCGGAGGTGGGAAACGCCGGCGTCTCCGCGCTGCACGGCACCCGGTCCGCTCAGCCCCGCTCGCCCCGGCCCCGCCGCTCGCCCCGGCTGACCCCGCGCCCGCGGAGCCCCTGCCGTGCCGCCGCGCGCCGGCAGGGGGCAGGCTGCGCCCGGGCCCCGCCGCACCGGGCACCGGGCCCGGCCAGCCGGGGTCAGCCCGGCCGGGCCGCGCCGGCGCCGCCCCCGCCCGGGGCAGCCCCAGCCCTGCCCGCGCGGCTCCGGCCGCACGCCTCGGGGGCCGCACTCGCCGCACGGCCGGACCGCACGGCCGGCACCAAGCCGCAGCCTGCGGAGCGCCGGGCACCCCACTGCTCGCGCCCACCTCAGCAGGGGAGCGGGCGGTGCCCGTCGGTACTGGGGAAAATACGCGTTCAGGCAGCCGGGAATGTGCACAGACAGACTGCACAGACGCCCACGCATCCGCCGGCACCGCACGCTTTTGCGGTGAAAGCCCGGCGCCCCCCTTCCCTCGTGCGGAGACGCCCGTGGCCCTCCCGGGTTCCGCGCGGTTCCGTCCCGCTCACGGGTGGGGTCGGGCCGCGCTCCCCGCAGCGCCGGGTACCCGCATGCATGTGCACCGGGCGGGACCGGCGGGCCAGGAACCGGGACGGGGCGGCGCGTCCCGGCGGCCGCGGGGGAGTCGGTGCAGAGGGCTCGGCCGTTGTTAGTTATCCCGATGGCTCCTTCCTCCTGCCTCGTTCGGGAAGGACTGGGACCGGCTGCGTTTCTTGTTCGACTCTCAAATTTAACTCAAAACAAAGAGATTTGCCTTGCAAATAAAAGGACAATTCGAAGGAAGCCGCGGGGAGGTGGGGCTACTTAGTCTGGTTAGGGTTTATTTCTGTGATGGTTTTGCGCGTGGGTGTTTTAATTGCATTTCGTTTTTCGTTAAAAGCATTGTATAAACCTATATAACACCTCATCGAATTGTTCTCGAGGCAGGAGCGGGGATAACAATTACCCGGCGCAGTTCTCGTATACACACAAGGAGAGAAGCAACAAACCTTTAGTGTGATATTTGCGAGTAAAAGCCCACGAACAAAGCTGGAATTACTGCTGCGGGTGCAGGGCTGGGGGCTTTCGCTCTGCTTCCCGGTCCCGCTGCTCAGCGCTGCCTTTTCGTTGGGTTTGAGGAGGGTTTTTTTTTTCCTCGTTCTTTTATAGCCAGAATTTACGAAAACTCCTGCGGAACAGGGGCTTTAATTTTCCACACAGTTGTAGCAGATAATTTGATGGAAGCCCTGTGTGATGGAGAACTCCGGATCCTTACACGAAAATAGGAAGGGGACATAAAAAATTAATGTGAACGAGCAGCTTTTGCGCCACTGATTGAACTGTGAAATCTTAGCAGCCTTTATCTTGATCTCAGAATTAAATAATCATATATTATTTTTTCAGCATTAATGACAAAGATTTTCCGATTTCTACCGCCTAGAACAAAAACAAATAGGCTCTATTACTGAAAACCTTTCCCAAAATAATTTACTAAAACACAATGACGAATTTCTTTCAAGGATTTTTCCGTGAGAAAACGGCATAAAAAGAAGTTTTATCTTAAGACCCACAAAATAGAAGCATTAAGTAATTAAAATTAACACTCGTCCTGCTTATTAAGTATCAATATTTTGGGAGCATTACAAAATATACTCCTTCTTTTGACAGGGTCGTGGCATATCACGGGTCACATTAAGAATCTCCGCAAATAATATTTTCTGGATTTTCATTTCCTCATATTTGGATTTTAACGGTATCGGGGGGAAAAAGCAAACAAAGATACAAACAAAAACGAAAAAACAAAAAAAAACACGAAAGAGGAGCCGGCAGCGCGGGGTCCGGCGCTCCATGCGGGATCGCTTTTCCCGTCGGTTTTTGCCTCAGAGGGAATCCCGGCGCGGTGAGCGCGGGCTGTCCCGCACACGCACGCGCCGCACCCCGCACCGAGCCCCGCGCGTTCAAAAGCGTTAGCGACCGACCCGAGCGGGCAGCGCTGCTGCGGGAGCGGGCACGGGCTCCGCCGCCGCAGAGGCACCCGCAGCCCTCGGGCCGCTGCTCCGCCGGAGCTTTCCCGCTGCCAGCCTCGGCGTGACGGCTCGGAGCCGCCCTTCGGAAAAGGCCGTGCGCGGCACGATCCCCGGTGCCCCGTCCCGCGTGCCCGCCGGGGCCGGTCGCGCCGCCGCCGTCCGCGGGACAGACCCGCGTCCCCGCCGGTCCCGGGCGCCCCGAGGGAGGGTCCTGCCGCCACCTGCCCGCGGCCCGGCGCTGGACGCGCGCTGCTACCTACCCCGGACAGGGCAGGAGCCAAGAGCCGCCGTTGGGCCGGGAGCAGCGCGGGGCGCGGACCGGGGAGCGGGGCAGCCGGGGCCCCGCTCATCCGCCACCCTCGGCAGCCAAGATCGTTCTCCCCCTCCGCGGCCCGCGGGGGCGCGACCCGAGCCCGCGCTGCCCGCGCCGCTCGGCCGCCCCGGGGTGCACGGAGCCGGCCGCCCCGGGCGCCGCCGCGCTTCAGGGGCCACGGGGGCCCGGCGGGGCCAGGGCACTATTTGACGTCGAGGAGACGGATCACCGCGGCGCAGCGATACGCCGCGCACCAATGGAGTTCAAATGTCAGCAAGTTTGAGGAGGGGTGAGGCGCCGGGGGGTGTGTTCCTCCGCCGCGGCCCCTGCTCTAAACGGCGCGGCTCCTCGGGCCGCCGCACGGCTCAGGGGCTGGGAGCGCCGGGAGCCCCGTGCCCCGCCCGGCCCGCCGCGCCCGCGCTCCGCCCGGCACGGCCCGCCCCGGGAGGGCCCTCCGCGCCAAGCAGGGCGTGGGTCCGGCGCTGCCGGCGAGCAGGTGACACCGCGGCTGCCCGGCGCCGTGTGCGCGGCATGTGCGCGCCCGTGTAGCGGGGCGGCCCCATGGGCGGCGGCGCCGGCTCCTGCCTCTGCCCCCCGTCTCTGGAAGCCCGGGCAGGAAACGCTCCTCATGTCTTCCAGATAAAAATAAAAGCGACTCCTTCCTCCCGGCCGCAGAGTGTCCCCGCGCCCGGCCCGACGCGGGGCTGAGCTGGCCCCGCCGCCCGGCAGCGCCTCTCGCCGCCGCTCATGGACATCGCGACGGGTCCCGAATCCTTGGAGAGGTGCTTCCCGCGGGGCCCACCGGACTGCGCCAAGATGCTGGACGGCATTAAAATGGAAGACCACCCCCTGCGCTCGGGGCCGGCCACGCTGGGAGTGCTGCTGGGTGAGTTGTCGGTCGCTGCTTGACTACGCTGAAAGCGGTCCCGCGCACCGCTCGGTGCCCGCGGCTGCGCTCCGAGCGGCCCGGCCGATCTGATGCCGACTGTGGCCGGTCAGCCCCTGACCGGTGCGGGGCGCGGGACTGTCTCGCCGGCATGTGCGGTGCGCGGGACCGGCGGCAGCCGTCGAGCTCGGTGTTACCGACCGGCTGGGCCGGGCGGACTGCGCTGCCCGGGACGGGGACTGGGGAGCGGGGCCGGGTTGTGTCGGGGCTGGGAGCGGGGCCAGGTGGGGCCAGGGCCGGCGCCTGACGCCGCCGTCTGCCGTTGCAGGGTCGGAGTGCCAGCACCAGGCCGTCTGCGAGGGCTGCCAGCGGCCCATCTCGGACCGGTTCCTGATGCGGGTGAACGAGTCCTCCTGGCATGAGGAGTGCCTACAGTGCGCCGCGTGCCAGCAGGCGCTCACCACCAGCTGCTACTTCCGGGACCGCAAGCTCTACTGCAAGCAGGACTACCAACAGTAAGGGCGCGGGGGGCGGCGGGGGTCCCGCCGGGGCGGCCCGGCCCGGCCCGGGGCGCGCGGCGGACTCTGGGCGTGTTCCCGATCGGGCCGCGCCCCGTGCCCGGCAGAGCGGGGCAGCCCGGCACCGGGCTCACGGCTACGGGTGGCGGCCACGGCGAGCGGGGACCCCGGCGTAGGCTGCGCGGCGGGCACGAATGGGACCGAAGACACCGAGCCGTGCCGTCCGACCCAGGCGGGGCTGCCTCCCGCCCCGGGCCCGTGCGGTGCCGTCGGAGGGGACGGCGATGGGGCGGCCCGGCCCGGTTTGGGCTGCGCAGGCAGCGCCGCGCTCAGAGCCGTCCCGCGGCACTCTCCTGCCCGCCGCAAGTCTCGTCCCGCCGCCGCCCGCTGCCCCGGAGCCGCTCCGAGGGGCTCGGGGCCGGCCGCAGCGCCGCCCGGCCCGCAGAATGGCCGCTGCCCCTGCCCGGCGGCGGGGCCGTCGCTGCGCTGCTGCGGGCCGGCCCGCTGGAGCGGCCGTCGGGCGCGGCGGGGCCCGGCCGAGGGACCGGCGCAGCGGCGGGAGAAGCCCGGGCCGAGCTTGGCCACGGCCCCGGCCCCGCCGTTGCCCGCACTCTCTCTTATTCCGGCTTTATCCCCAAATGTCAGGCGCTGTCGGGAGCGGCCCCCGCCGCGTCGCGGCCCCGCGTAGGGACGGAGCCCGGCCCCGAGCCGGGCCGCCCTCCCCTGCAGAAGCCCACTTCATGCTTGTCACCTAAATTGAGGATCCTTTTTGTGCCGGGAGGGGGGCGAACATGGGCATTTCAATCACTAGGACATAATATGGCTCTGCTAGAAGTCTGGCAACAAACAAAGAACAACAACTATTGGTTTGCATCAACTTTTGTCAGGCATTCAGCAGGCATCCAGAAAGGCCTGAAGTGGCTTAGTGGCAACAATGTGCATTTCATAGCTACAGCATGAAAATCCATCTCCATGGAAACGGGTAGTAAATGCTAACATGACATGCTGAGTATAAATATTGTGAGGGTTATAACTCTTGTATAAATGGCCCAGATAAATGTCCCCCTGTTTAGGAATTACAACAAAACATGTTATTTCATGCTGCAGCCCTCGCTAGCTCCCAGAGAGTCCTCCATGGCCCGGGCACTGTGCATGGGAATAACTCAAGGCTTGCCCCTGGGCTGCCGCCATCCCGCCCTCGTGGGGCTGGCGCTGCGGCACCTTTAGGGTTTTCTCGTGCCCTGTTTAGGGAGCCCGTCCACAGGCTTTGCCTTTCATTTCTACACAAAATAAACCACCCTGTGGTAGCTGTAGTTGTAGATCGGTGAAACTTCTTTTTCTGTAGGTAGTAACACCTTAGATATTTTTATTAATTAGTAAAAAATGTCGAATAGTCTTTAGGCTACCTAAAAAAGCATTATTTGGCAATGTAAATATTTACATTAATTGCAAATAAATGTACTCTCCAAGTTCCCAACTTAGTTTCTGTAAAATAAAGAATTGTACTTAGTGACCTAAAAAGCAAGATCAGAGACTATTGCTTTGTAAAACAAAAATACTTTTCTGACTGAAAAGAGAATTGTTACTGCTTCAGAACTTCCCGTATTACCAAAAGTGTCCAATTGTAGAGGGGGAAAATGGGGTAACCAGGCTGCCGAGCAATAAAAAGATATCAACATGTTGGCCTTTGTTGAATCCCAGCACCTAGTGTGACATGACATGGTGCCCTGCTGTGTGTGCCCCCGAGGACTGACAGCGGCAGCGGCTCACGGGAAGGGGAGGGGAGACACGGTAAATCAAAATTTGTTTTCTCTGAGATTTTATTAGCCCAAAAGAGCAAACATGTGAAGAAACTGTGCTGGCACGGATTGTGTGCCCTTTCAGAGCTGGAGAAATATTCGTTTATGGTAGCTAGAGGATAAAAATAGCTGTCTGTCCGTGCAAGTGGCCCTGGGCTGTGCAGTACGGAGGGTCAGCTTTATCCATCAGACTGGGGGGAGCGAAGCCGTGAGCGAGCTGTGAGAGGCAGCCACAGCGAGAGGACATAGCCGATGCTGGAACACCGGGATGGGAAATGCTTGTGGGCTCAGTGAGAGTGCCTTGGGCTAGTGAGATGGAATGGAACCGGTACGGAGGAAGACAGGGATCAGTAATATCAGATGCTTTTTGTTATCCTGAGTCCTATTTACAGATATCTGGGGAAAATTAAAAAAAAAAAAAAAAAAAAAAAAAGAGAATAAAGTTTATTTAAATATCTCAGTTCCTGAAATTTGCCTTAAATAGATTTTTCTGTACGTAGTAATGTAATTTAAAAGGTCAGATTTCTCCAGAACTCCCAGGACTATAATCAAGTGCTGTGTATATATCTTTGGGAAAATGGTGTCTCATCTTTCTAATGAAAGCAAGCTTCTGATGGGTCAGATATCAGACCTTACACCTTTCCCTGGGTCAGGAATGATTGCTGCCCATCCTTGGATGAGGGCAATTCACATTAGGGGGAAGGGTGAAAACAGTTTTTCTTTTTCTTTATTATTTTTATTTTTTTAAGAAAAATGTTGGCTGTGGGAAGCTACCCTTGTGCTTGGAATGTTACAGCAAATCCTGGGGGAGGTGGATTAGTAGCCCAAGCCCAGTTTGAAGTAGTCAGAGGTGCCTGATAAATGTAATTTATCACAAAAATATCATCAGTATGTCAATGGGATAAGCTGGGCATGTATTTTGGTCTCTTTTTAAAGAAGGAATTCAACTTGCATGAGTACACACTGATGTTTTGAGTTAATGCAAAGTGCTTATTTTGCTAAAATTTAGGATTTTGAGGGTCAGGTGCATTTGATGGCAAGGTTTTTAAGAAAAAAAAATCCCAGAGCAGGGGCACCAGGGAAGGCTGGCTTTCACAAGCCCCAGTCAAGCAGAATCTCTTTGATTTTAATTAGAACTTTGCCAAATTGCTGCAGCTTGGAACCTTACACTGTGGTGGTGTTTTTTGTTTTTGTTTTTGTTTTTTTTTTTTTTTTTTTAAAGAAGTTTTCTTTCTGAGAAATTGAATCCTTCAGAATTAATGTTTTTTTGTTTTTTGTTTTTTTGTTTGTTTTTTTTTTTCAAAAATAGAAGGCTTGTGGTAGTTGTATTTTGTTTCTTTCCTTAAATTAATTTACTTATTGTATGACTCCTAACAGTGCTTTCTACTACAAAACGTTAGTATTTATAAATGCTACATTTATTTTCTATTTGTGTATTTCTTTTTCTTTTTTTTTTTTTTTTTTTTTTTTGCGATTGTGCCTTTCTGTTTTTTTTCTCTCACTGCCCAGTGTTATACAGCGATTTGCCCTAGTTCTTGCTGATAGCAAAAAAAGATATGTTATGAAAAATAACTGTTCCAGGATATGTATTTAATATCTAAGCAATGCATATAATTTATAGAAAGATCTGCATACCTGTTAAAGTTTTGGAAAATAAATGCTCTAAAAGAGGATTTTATTCAGGGGACCAGATAGCAAACACCCACAGTTGCTATGTCGTAATTTTTCATTAATGCATTCTAAGTTTTGCTTAGGGTGAGAAAGAAATATTCAGGTTCTTTTTCATGTGTCAGGTATTGTTTCAGCATCACTTTTGGATGCTGTTAAAAAGACCCACCATGTATTTCTGTTCTTCATCTTTGAGTCCTTTCTTGTCGGTGGCTGGGCTTGGTTTTGCTGCGCAGTCAGCACGGAGCAACACGTCCCTCGCAGGAAGGAAAGGGAACCCCATGAAGCCTCGGTGCTGCGGGGAAGCCTTGCCCTCTCCAGATTTTGGGAATGCTTTCACGCAAGCCTAACACTGAGGCTGATGTTTCCCACTTCAGTTGCGTTTTAGATTCAAAATACAACAAAAGCTTCCCGTCAGTGAGTGTCTCTCGGTTTTGTGACTGTTCTTTCTCGCAGAGCACGGGCTGTGGAATGTGGTAGGAGCCCGGTGCAGGAGGGACCAGAGCTCTCGGATTCTGCTGCATGCACAATGGACAATAGCAATCTGCTAACGGCAGGATTTGATGTGTTTCCAGTGTTCCTGGTTTATTTTTAACGGAGGATCTGTTCGGCTCATGGGTGCAGTCGTGCAGCACTGTGAGCTCAGCAGAACCCTGTGGATCGGGGGATCCCTCCAGCTGCCTTCGCTCTGTGCTGGCTGGGCACTGGTCCTTGTGTGCGGGTCACTAGGGAACAACACAGAAACCAGGTGAAACTTAGAGACAGGAGCAGCCTAAGCACATGCCCAGGACATGGAGTAATTATTAAAGTTATGTCATCCACTAAAAATGCTTTTCCAAGTCACTGGAATACTCTGGCATTTTTTCTGAAAGCCCCAGCAGCCCTGCACCACCGGTCTCATCAGCCCCCTAGAAAATCCTCTGTACGATGAGCCTTTTGTGGCACCTCGGAGCAGTCCCCAGAGCGGGAGCACGGAGGAAACGTGGCTGTAATTCCAGCGGTGACGTCAGCAGAGTGGCCGTGCTGGGCCGGGCCCCTGCGGGTCCCCGGGCCGGGGCTCCGTCCCCGCGGGTGGCAGCGGCCCCGGCCCCAGCGCCACCTCGGCAGCGCTGGCCATGGGCCACCCGCTGGGTCGGGGCTGGGCTGCCTGAGTGCTGCCGGGGATCTGGGAAGGAATGTTTCCAGGATTTGGGGAGACATTTTGGTTTGCTGCTGCAATCACTGTATCATTGGACAAAATAATTGCAATGGAAAGGCGCGATTTGCACTGATCCGTGACAGAAAACGATAGGGAAGATCTTTGTGTAGTATAGGCAATATGCAATTAAATTATCAGTAGTATATTTTATAATGCTTTACTTCTACCCTGAAAAAAAAAATCATAGATGTGAAGTACATTGAAAAATTTTTTTCACTTGTTATAACAAACAGGAATACTTTGCATTCTGTTTAGAAATTGAGTGTGTTATTTTTTTGGTCTAAATTTTTGAGGTAGTTCAAAGGCATACATCCCCTTTACAACTATCAATAATATATCATGATACAACAGCTGGATTATGATGTCTCTTTTTAAACTAATTATGCTATCAGTGTGTTCCAGTGGTAAATGCACACCCCTGTCACTTCCCTCCGTTTTGGGGCAGCCTGTAAACCCTGGTATCTCCTGAAGTGCTCACTGCTCTGGTGAACCTGAAAGTGGTGGTGGGGGGGGCAGATTTAGCCAGCGGCTGCTTCATTTGGTCAGATATCTGGGCAGAAGTAGTCGGGAGAAAAAAGGAGTATGCTTTTCTTAACACAGCTATGCAGCTATGATTTTTTTTTTCCCAGACAAAATTTGAACTTGGACTAAATCTGATTTTTCTTGCAGTAACAGGAATTGATTCAATTTTATTTAATACCTCTTTCTTCTGGAATGGCGAGGCAGCAGATAAAGGGATTGGCTAGAGGAGACCTGAGCCCCTGCGCGCTCGGCGCGGAGGCCAGCGGGAGGTTTGGGAGGTTTCGGCGCTCGAGGAACGCCTGGGGCCCTCCCGGCTGGAACGGAACGCGCCGGGGCTGCGCCGGGGCTCGGTGGGGCGGTTTCGGGGCCAGAGAGAGGGCTCAGTGGCTACCTGGTGTTGGTCGCCACTGGCCGGCTGGGAGCAGAGCCCGCGCCTGCCGGCCGTGCGCGGAGCTCCCTGCGCTCCGCGGGGCTCCCGGCAGCTCGGGGCGAGCGCGGAGTGTAAATAGAGAGCAGCGTTTCAGGGCAACGTTAGAACAGGATTTTACGCGGCTTGGGCCGGCTTGGACCAAGTTGCATAAAATGCAGAGTCAGTCTTGCTGTGGATTTCAAACCCCAGCAAGATGGAAAAAGGCCGTTGCTGTGTCCTCCGTAGAAGGGGTACAAGGGCAAACGACAGACTCACAAAAACCAGGAAAATTCTTCTTTTTGCCTACAGTTTTTTCCCCCACATGATAAGTCGTGTTAATGCTCAAGTGAGGTAAGAAACGAGCAAATAAATAAATAAAGCGGTGAAGTGACTTGATCAGCAATCTCCAGTAAAGGTAAACAAACCAGGTATTGCTCTGGGATGGCTTGGTGTGGTAGGAAGGGGTTTTGGCATGATTTGGGATGATTACATTACTCACAAGGCAAAGATTGACTCATAATGAAATGATAGTTTCTTGTTCACTGCAGAACATAAAATTTCCACATTTGTTTTGAAACAAAGGACAAGATTACTTATAAGTAACAATGTGTTGTGAGCCCCAACAGCAGTAGCCAAACAAGGGAACTAGAGGAGTGTCGAGATAAATGGGTACAATTAGGAACAGCGTTTTCCTTTCTCTGGGTGAATTGAAATAACTAAATGAAGTGGGCAGGAAGTTTTTATTGAATATCCACCTTGCGGACTCTGTAGTTGTGGTTTGGTACAGCCATAGCTATGAATGAAAACTGATCTTTTTGATAAAAAAGTATTAGAATTTATTTAAAAAGCAGAGGTGTTTTCTGAGTTATGGTATTTTATAAAATGTATCAGGGAGATAACCTCATTTTGCAGCAGTGGAGCATTAACAGCACTGTTTACATTTGGGAAAGAGACATGACTTTTCTCCATTAGTAACTACGTAAAAAAAGCACATTAACAGCTTCACATCTAACTTAAAATTAATGGTGAAAGTCAAGCTAGGCTTCCGAGTCTGAGGGGAGAATGTATAAAAGATAAAAAGATGAAAATGCTCATAAGGTAAAATGAGCCTGAGTTTTTGTTTGAAATGCAGTGTTAGTGTTTCTAGCATGCATGCTAATATAGATCTGAATCTTCAGTGCCTTGTTCAGGCAAATTATTCACTGGTTTTAGAAGCCTCTTTAAATTCAATACAAAATGGGGACAGATACTCAACTTTTTTCCTTTTAAAAAAAAAATTATTTTTACATATCAACTTACGTTTACTTTACGTTCCTGGACTTGCTTTAGCTAGACTTATTCTTCTTAAAAGCAATACTGTCTTGCCCCTGCCTAGCTCTTCGCATACCTGCAGTTTCTCTGGCCACGCCGGGAGAGCCACGTCCAGCAGCCGTGGCTGCTGCAGCCCCCAGCCCAGAGCCAGCCCTGGCCCCAGCGGCACTGCCAGGACAGGGTGGGAGGACAGGGCTCCTGCCCCTGGGCCTCAACAGGCTGCTCTCGAAACAGCCATTTTGCAAAATAGGCTCTGGTTGTTAAAAAGCAAATTGCTGGTAACTGTTTTCTCCTCTTACATGACCAACACGTACCCCAAATAAGTGCGCTGCCATGGCCCTTTTCCGTGTGCTGAATATACCTCATAAATAGCAACACCATGCGTGGTATGTTGTGCAGTTCTAATGCAGATTATTTTCAAGCAAAACCCTTAAAATGAAATATTTGTAGTCACCACAGAGTGTCTGCTGTCTCAGGAGGGTGCAATGTTGAGGTCAGCAGGCACACAGGGTCTGATTGCACCGGCACCCCAGCGGCCCTGCCCGGCCCTCCTGTGCATGGCTCATCACCTCGCTCTCACAGAACGGGGGTTTTACCTTTCACAAACTATTTGCCTGTGGGCAGCGAACGAGTAGACTTTTCTGAGATTGTATTACAGTGAAGGGATTGTTAATATGACTAATTTCAGTTCGTTATTTTCCTGGGTTTGAAATTTTACAGCGATCTTCCTCACAGATACAGCAGAACTGCTGTAGCACAAATGGATTAAACACCCTTGATTTCAGCGTATATAAGGTATTGCACATTTCTTTGGGACTCGTTAAGTGTTTGTGCTCTGATTCTCCTGTAACAGGCAAATAGAACACTTGTTATGGAGGTCATTTCCTTACTTCCAAAACATAATATTTTCTTTAATATGCGCAAAATTTTCCTCTGCAAACATTGACATGAACTTGTGAACATGCAATTCCTATTGGCTTCAGTGAGAGCCATCCTCGCTCATCAAAGGAGGGAATTTGGCTCTTGATTTTACTGCAATCAGTGTTTTATTTATAATGTACAACAGTGCACGTGCACTCTCCCAGTAAGAGCTGATGGGATTTATGTGCACATGCTGAGGACCAAATCCTCCTGGTAGCTGTCAGGAAGTTTACTTTCACATGCTTGTTCCTTGGTGTAACCTGAATCACCATTCACTGATGACAAAAACAAAACAAAACCAAACAAAGAATAATTGTCTACCTCAGATGGTTTTTTTTTTGCAGTTGTTACTTTCATCATACGAGTATTATGATAGCGAGCAAGCAAGCCTGAATTTGCAGAAGAAACTACGAATATAGTTTTAAAGCATTTTTGGTTTCAGCCTGGGATTACTCTGATGGAGAGAAGCGCCACTGCTCTTTAGAGGCTGGCTCTGGTGCATCCCTTGTGTGTTAGTGAGGGAGCACGTGTGTTGCAGCCTGTGATGGGGACAGTGTGAGGTCCAGAGGGGACAGCTCTCCAGCCCCCAGCGGAGGAGCTTGGCGGGGTGCTGGGCTCTGCTTGCACAGCTGGAGCCGAGGTCTGGCAGCTCTGTGGGACTGGACCTTGTGGGGTGGCACGACACCTGCCAAAGCTCATTACTGAGAAAGGCCAAGTTCTCCTCAAACGCCGACCCCCAGAACAATTGTATCTAAGCTGTGAGATCCTGGCAGAAGGACATGTTCAGGGTACTGGCGCTGTGGTGGTGTGGCTGGTAGTTCACAAGGGTCCAAAGCCGCAGGCTGAGGTGGATGGATGGCAGCTGGCACAGGGGAGCAAGCTGCTGCTCCCTGCCTGTGTGGGGTGGGTTCATGCAGGTCGCCTGTACAGGTGGGTCTGCTGGTCTTCCAGTATTTCTGATTTTCCAGAAGAGGAAGAGCTGATCCTCCCCCCTCCTCCATCCCACTGCTAATAATCATGGTTTGCAGACTAAATATCTGTTCTGTGAACGTTCGTGTGTACGTGCAGGCTCGAGGCAGCCCTGCCATGTCCTCGGTGTGGAGTGCTCGCGGGCTGGCAGCGCATTCTCCAGCAGCCGGGGACATTCCCTGTGCAGGGGGGCTGACACTGCCACTCGACAGGCCCCGGGCAGGGGCTTGAGCCAGCAAATCCCTGCTCCCAGCAGTGCCAGTGAAGCCAATTGCCCTGGCGTGCAGCAGCTTGCAGTGTCATGCGAGGTCAGTTTACCTGACAGCCAGTGTCTAGTGAGGGCTCAGTGGGACTGCTCACTGCGGGTTTAGGGGATGTGGCTTTTCACGGGCCTAAGCTTTTCTCCCACCCTAAGCAGAAGTTGCAGTTTAAGATCATGAGTTGTCTTCACAGCTGTATTTTGGCGTGGGCTTCATCTGGCAATAAGAAAAGTTTCCCCCATGGAGTTTGACCCTGTGGGGTCAGGTCCCACTCACACTGGAGTCGATATGAAAAGTGTTGTGGGATCCTTCATGAACATTAGCGCCGACAGTGAGGCTGGTTATTGTTAAGTGTGCAAACAGTGCAAAAATACAAGTGGAGTAAAACAATTTGAGGGAAGAAATGGCAGTGTAATCTTGCAGCAACGCTATCTCTGAATGGCATTATCCATTTGAACCTGCCAGGCTCACTGCTCGGAGCTGCAACAAACAAGTGATTTAGCTGATGGGAGCAGAAAGTGTTAATAGCAGTGACAGCTCCTTTGGTAATGGAGGAGCAGGCGGATCCTACTACCAGGGATTCCCGCTGTGCCCTGGCTGCTCCTGGCCAGAGCTGCTGTGGAAAAAAGTTCCACAGCAGAGGCAGAGTTTGTATCTCAGCAGCAGCTTTCCTTCATGTCTTGCACTGGGGCTGCAGGGGCACGCATGACCTTTGTGGGGTCGCTGAACTCCTGTGGGGGTGTCCTCAGCTGCAGGGAGCTGGCACTCTCTGGGGTGTCCAGCTCCCACCAGCTCCTTCGCTCTTGCCTCGCCTCGCAGCCCATGCTGGGGCTGGTTCCCAGCACGGCTTTGTGAGTGTAGAATAAATTAGCCATAATGGCGCCTGCATTAATTTTATGTGGGAGAATCCCCAGGGATTCCAGAGCAATTACAGGGAGTGCAGTCTTGCCCTTCCCATCCTGCTGCTGTTCCTCACAGAGGGAAGCAGCAGCAAGAGGGGACAGGAGGGTTGGGTGATGCAGTGCTGGTGGCTGCAGCATCCTTCGTGGCAAAGCCAGTGTGGGGTCGTCTGTGGTCCCACTGCACTCCACAGCTGGCCCAGGGCGCCTGGAGGGAGTGCCAGCAGCAGTGGAGCTCGCTCGGCCAGTGTGTCCTACAGAGAGGTTGGAAAGCAGGCCCAAGGCAAGGGCACCGTCTTGGCTTCATTCGTGTCCCTTGAACACTGGCTGTCTTGAGTAATTGAGGGCTGTCCCGTCTGTGGCTTTTTTCTTAAAAAATCGGCTCATGCTTTGGCAGGGGTTTGTCTGAGTGCGTAGCGGATACATTCAGTGACAAGAGTTGTAATGTTCAGTTTGTTGGATGCCACAATTAAACCTCAGGTTTTTCACCCAGCCATGCGAAAGCTAATTGGACGTTGTCACTCAGGCAGGAATACACACAAACAAGGGCAATCCACAGCCCCGGATGCCGACAATGTGATTTTCATCACCTTACCAGTCTTTGGGGAGTCTTCAGCTTCCATCTGGAAGTACCTTCAACCCTTTCCACCTACAGATCTTGAAACAGCTATAACAGAGAGAAAACCAAAATTACATGGAGTTTATTGCCATTTCAGAAGGAAAAAAGTGTTTGAAAAAGTTTATTCAGGAAGCCAAGGGAAGTTAAGTGGGAGACATTTGCCATTTCATCAGTCTGTTGGTGATAGCCATTCATGTCATAAATGGCTTGTGTCATTTGATGCCAAAAATAACACTATTTTCCTCCCCAAAGGCCTATAGGGTTTTTTTGCAATAAATGTTTATTTGTTAATAATATACTTTAAACAGTCCAGCCTTGACCTCAAGTCTCCAAAAGAATCCATCTTCTCTCTGAAAAATCCTACAAAGTTTGTGTAATTTTTTCTGGGAAGGTGTAATTGATGGCGCAGTGAAGGGCAGTGTGTTTGCTTTAACTACTGCAGCTGCGTGGATTAACTGTTTATAAGGGCCTACTGTGCTTTGAATGGCGACTTGCTTAGATTTCAGGCTTTAGTTGACAGCACTTCCTAATTGTTCCTTGAATTTGCTCAAGTTCAATCAGTAAAAATAAATTTCTGCACTGAGCTCACCCATTGTTCTTCCCTCACTGCTGCTTCAAAACCTTTGAAACGCTGGTTTGTAGGAGTTTGATTCTATGGATCACCCTGCAGCCTTGAAATGGGGGTGGCCAGGATAGGGGCTGAGAGAGGCTGAACTTGTTCTACATCTCCTGTTGATTTCAGAAAAAAAGTCACAGGAGTTTGGGTGTCGAGCAAATAACCTGTATGCAAATATTTTTGGTAGGTTTTTGGGGGTACTAATGGGAGTCTCTAGAGTCAAACACAGAACTGACAGGTATGAAATGTGATTAAATATTAAAAAAATGTAATAAAGGATTTTGTAAATATCCGTGATATAGAAACTGTTGTTTTAGGAGAAAATAGTAAGTAAGATAATTAAGTTATAACATGTTGCACTGTTTTGAAATTGCCCTGCCAAAAGCTGGAGTTGGATTTCTACTGGCAGAGTGTTTGTGGAAGGCCAGTGACATGTGACCAGGACCACAGTAAGGCAACAATTGTCTCTTCACTAAATCATCAACTACCACTGATTTAACCAATGTTAAATCACATTTTTTAGCTGTTTTTGTTCTGCCATCAGCCACTCTGATCCTTCTCATACGATTTTTCATGTGGACTTCCACTAAACAAGCAAAGTATTAAGGCATTTGTCAGATGTTTTTTTGTTAGTCCTTAAATGAAAATGTGGTTTTCTAGAACTCTGGAGGACTTATTTCCTTTAAGATCATCTGAATTGTGGGAGAGAGTTACACATTTAATTTCTCAAAGCAGTTCAGCTCCCAGTGCTAGTTTGTTTTCAGTTCGACAGACACTTGGATAAAATAAAGAACAGTATGTATAAAATGAATGGAATTCAGTTTTTCTTTGAACATTTCACATTTGTGGAGCTAAATTGTTTGGATAACATGGACACTCAGGTGCTTTGTATAAAGCTTATTTTAGTGGAACTCCATAGCACTAAATGGCACTAGTTGTTTGCTGAGAATATGTTTATTGTTTATTAATTGTAACAACTATATGATGCTTTAAAACCTATATTGTGAGAATCAAAGTTTCCGGCTTGAGCTGTGCACCCATATTTAGGAGTTGGTTAATTTTATCGAGTGCAGTTTACAAGGCAAAGTTTCACACACAACTGGTTGAAGAACTGTGTGGTAGGTGGTCACTTACATCCCAGGGGCATTTTCTGGGGCAGCCTGGGGCACAGTAACCTGTACTGGCAAGGGTTTGGCTGTTCACAGAATCACAGGAGGGGTAAGGCAGGAAGGGACAATGGTGGGTCACCTGGTCCAACCTCCCCGCTCAGGCAGGGCCATCCCAGAGCACATGGTAAAGGATTGCACCCAGATAGTTCTGGAATGTCCTCAGTGAGGGACACCCCCCTACTCTGCCTGGACACTCTGTTCCAGTGCGTGGTCACCCGTGCAGTAAGGACGTTCTTCTCACGTTCAGGTGGAACTTCACATCCTTTGGCTCCTGCCTGTTGTCCAGGGCAGATAGACGTGTGGGCTCACACAATGGTTGCACAGCCATGCAAGTGACGCAGGGACAGCTGCTGTGTCCGGGGACAGCAGCAGTGTAGCCTCCTCCTCTGCACCAGGCTTCAAGGTCTGTCCTGTGCTGTCCTGTGCTGCCCTGTCCTCCTCCTCTCTCCGAGAAGTGAGTCCTGTGTCCTGTGCAGACTCTGGGTGTCCTCTCAAGCCTTCCTGGGGCTGGGGAGCGCCGTGCTGCCAGGGCTCCTCTGGTCACCCTGGCCTGTGTGATGCAGGCTGACCCTGACCCGCTCCTGGCCGAGCCCGCAGCGCAGCATGGGGGGTGCAGAGGCTGTGGAGGGCACTCAGGGGGTGCAGACACCAACGCTTCCCGACCTGTCCCTCCTGGCTCCGTGAAGCTTCTCCTGGTTCATTCTCAGGTGATTCATGCTCTCAGCATCAGCTGCTTGTTTGTGAAACTGAAAAGAAGCAATCTGAAAGTGAAACAGTCACATTACTGAAGCTAATATGGATTTGCTCCCGTAAAAGGATTTTAGAAGTCCCTTTGTTGTACAGAGACTGAGCTTTACCATGTTTTATTCTTTTTGTCAGTTTTCTTTGGTATTAAATCAAGTGACAAAACATTTAACTTTATCCCTGTGCATGAGCACTTGTGCTAATTAATTCAGTAACTCCTTTGACCTTCTGTTTAAACAATCACAACTGGTGCTGTTCTAGCCCAGACACCACCATCTCTCAGCACCCTCGGTTGTTCATGTATTTGAAGCGTGGCTGTGGTGGGGATGGCTGGCATCCCTATGCTGTTATATTCTTGTAATGGCAAACATTAAGGAAGTTAAATGGACAAATGAATAAGTGAAAAAGCAGAAAAGCCAAGGAGCAATTAAATGTAACATTTCATCATGAAAAGGATTTTGCTGGTTTATCTTCTAATAAGATTATGTCACTGACACAAGTACCTAGGAGCCTGTGATTGACAGCCTCCTGTACTTTTATCAGGCAGTGTGACACTAAACCTCAGGGCCTTTTGTCCTATAGAGTGAGCTCACGGAAACTCTCCGTCCTAATCCCCTTATTCATGTCAGGCACAGAAAAGAAGTTCTGATCAGATGGCATCTTACAACGGTGTCACCTCCACCCCCTTGGTGCTGGATGGACGTGGGACATGGGACGCTTTGTTCACCGGCTGTGCCGTGCTCCTGGCCCGGGGCTGGCGCGTCCTGCCCTGCACCCTGCACGCGCTGCACTGCCAGGAGAAGCTCTGTCTGCAGGGCAGGAGACTCCCAGAGAGGTGCTAGGGCGATTTACAGGCTATCTGACTTTGTTTGTATTCTGTTTTTATTTCTCTGAAGAACGTAAGACCTTTAAAGGAAGTAGTTCCTTTTGTGTTGCAAGATCATGTAGTGAAATGTCTTACTGAGCTTCTTCAAACTTTGCACCCAGGCAAAAGAGTAAGTGGAACTAAACCCCCTGTCTTTTCAGAAGCATAGGATCAATGTTGTAGGAGTCAGCAATCGATCCCAGTGCTGGTATTATAAGTTTCATAGCTCCAGCTCTTTCTTAGTTGTAGGAATTCCTTTGTGCGTATCCCTGCGGTAACCTATTGCAAATAGAGGTTCCCTGTGGTGCTTTATTTACTTGTCCAACTGTTTGGAAGTCTGTTAGTCTAAAGATCAGATGCTCTGAAACAAATCTTATTACCTTAACCAGCTCTGCAAATTCTTCTTTCTCCATTTTTATTGACTTCTTTTCAGCTAGAACTAATACGTGTGCAGCAGGTGGGCAAGTACATCTTTCAAAGTTTAGTCCCTCAGATTTAACATGAGAAACTATAAATCTTTTTGTTTTCCTTGGAAAATGTGGGAAACCACAGGTATTTCAAGAGTTGCCTCCTCAGTGGATTTGTGAAGTTTATACTGGTTGCTGTAATTCTTGAAAGAGAAGTCTGGGAAATTTTGAAAGAATGCTTCATTCTGGGGCATAGTCAAGTTAATTACTTCTTTCCTTGCATGAAGTATTTTTTCAAGCAATCAAAAGCAATCAAAAGCAATGGAATGGGAAAGTTTTAAGATATTTTTCTTTTCATCTGGCCTGGCACCACTGGCAGAGGAACTGCATCAAACTTCCTCTAACTCATCTGCTACAAGCTGGTTCTGTCAGCAATACTCACCAGTCCTCACTTGAAAAGGCGTGTCCAGCTCCTCTGTATTTTTCATCTCTATGCACATTTTAAAAGTAATTTTAGATGTAAGAAGTCAGTGCTAATTAAATGTTTTAAGAAATCGTCCTTCAGGAATTCCCATTTCTCCTCCCTGTCGCCTGCGCCGGCTCCTGGCGACCTCGTGCTCCCCGGTGGGTGCTCACATCCCATCCTGGGCAGATGCTTCACCTCTTGTGGCACTTTGCACCAGCAGATATCAAAGTCCTTTGCAGAACAACCTGCCTGGGGTTCCTGCAGGCTGGGGCCTGTCCCAGGCACCCTTATCCCTGCGACACACAATTTCTTCCCATGTCTTCTTAGGACGAGGCTGCCCCAGGAGCCGGGATGGGAAGGTTCCCATGTCTGGGGTGTGCAGAGCCCTTCACTGCTGCTTTGCCTCTGTTTGTTTTTCCACTGTAAGCACCAGCAGCTGCCAGTGTGAAGTGCAAAAGGGAGCATTCACAGAATCTTATTTTTAAAAAGCAGCACGCAAAGGAACTTGCAAGGCTGTGGCTTTCCTGCAGCAGAGCATGTTTGCTTTGAACAGCCAGCTCTGCTGGGAGTGCAGTCTGGTGTCAGTTTGCTGTGGCCTCCACAGCACGGACAGGGCTGGAGGTGCTCTGCTGAACAGAGCGTTATGTACCCTGGAAATCTGTGAGGCTGGTACAGGCACAAATGTCTGTAAACTTCTCGGGTCAATTAACTGAATTGAGCAGGCTGAGTGATGTCAGGGTGAGCTTGGGGAGAAGGTTCAGTAAAACTGTAAGGAGAATCAAAACATTGGCAAAAGCCTTACTGATATCCCAGAGTGTTTAACAGATATGAAGGTTAAATGCAAGCAGAATTGATGTGGTATGAAGCTGTGTGTATGTCAGAGAAGAGGACTTCAGAAAGCATCTGAGATCCTGTTGGTATCCCAGGTTTGAACTTGAGGGCTGCTTGCCACTCCCCTCGGGGTTCTGCCAGCCGTGGTGCCAGTTTGGGGTGTCCTGCCCTAACACTGAACACATCTGTTGCAGAAAGGTGTAGGAAATAAAGCATGTTCTGCATCTTCCAGAGGGAACCAAGCCTCACTGTGTGCCCTGAAGCTACATAGAACAGCTCCTCTTGCTTTCCTTGACGTGTCCTGTCCTTCTCTGAGCAAGAGGATCAGTAAAAAGGGAAAAAACATCCACCCACAACGAGTTTGCACTGGTATTCCTGCATTAGCAGCACTTGATGCTACAGCATTCTTATTGAAAGAAAAATAACGTTTTTTTGGACCAAAAAAAAAAAAAGAAAAAAAAAAAAAAAGAAAAAAAAACCCCGCAGCAAAAAAAGCCCTTTGGGGATTGAATTTCAGAGACTCCCTGCCTTACTCTCCGCCCCCTCTGAAGGCTGAAATGATTTGTGAGCCAGGTCCTGTGACCCAGGGAGGCATCAAGCAGCAGAGAAGGGAAACATTTGGAGTTCAGAGGGACAGTGGGTCTTGATGACCAGTGTAAGACAATGCAGATGTTTCAGATCATGAGGTCTCTTAGGATGATGAGAAAATGCCCCTAACAGCCTCTGGGCTGGGGGTCTTCTCTGCAGCCCTTTTTCCTTGGTATAATGTTATCACATCTCATAGGATTACCTTTTTAGGGGTCTATCATGGAAGAATCTTGGTGCTTATTGCATTAGGTAATTCTGATGAGCAGGGTGGGATTTTAATTTCCCTCTGGGGACTGAGTTGCTGCTCTGCCCCATAGGTGGTGGCAGGGGCAGGGGCACCCAGAGCAGTGGTGGTGGGGCTGGGCTGTGTGTGCTGCCAGCCCTGACAGTGGCCCGTGGAGGGTTGAGAGGAGGTGAGCCAGAAGAGGAAGAGCCTGTCCCACTGTCTTTCCTGATACAGACAGAGATTTCCTGGAAGGAGGGCAGGTTCTGGAACAAGGAAAGAAAAATACTGATGGAGAAGGAGGAGATTCAGGATCCTGACTCAGCAGTAGGTCTGCTAAACATTTAGACACTGACCACTGGCCATGTTGGCTCTGTCCATTCCCAGCCTGTTGATCTTGGTGCTCCTGCCCTTGGGAGGAGTAGAGAAGAACCAGTGAGGCAGCACCCACCCTGTGGACAGGAGCTCTGGGACCAGGGATTTGAACTTGCACTGCATCCAGGGCAAAGCATCCTTCAGCACCACTGCTGGGCCGAAGAGGCGTGTCAGTCTGACACCCAGGTTTGTGAAAAAGTAGGCCAGAATTAGGTACTGAACACGTGTTCAAGCACCAGGAGAACCGCTAGGCTGTGGAGCCCAAGCTGGAGAAACAAACCCTGATTCTCTCTGGTCTAATGCTCAGTAGGTGAGGAACAGCAGACCTGTCCCTGTTGTGCCTGGGTGTGTGCTAGTGTCTCTGCTGGTCAGAGACCACATACCTGAGCTCAGTGCAGGCTTAGGTACCACAGGGCTTGAGGATGGCTTTATTCCCAGGCAGGAATCACAGTGAGATGCCTGAGACCACCCTGAGCAAGGTAGGCAAGGGTGCAAGCACCTCACGCTCTCACCAGTCAGTCCCAACACAGCTGGAAGTGACAGCGGGCACCTTTTGCTGATTCCATGGAGGAAAGCCCCATCCCATGCTGCTGCCAGGGTGCGTGAGCAGTGGGGCTGGGCCTGGGCTCACCTCACTGGGTGTGCTGCAGCCACTGCCGCAGCAGCAAATCTCTAAATACATCTGTAATGGGAAAATAGGATACAGAATTTAAAACACTGCGTGTCTGTTAGTTTGTTTGGCTGTTTAAAAAAAAAAAGCCAACTGCCTGTTGGCCTGGGGGAGTGCAGAGGCTCTTCAAGGTCTTCCTGACATTTGCTTTGCTGGAGGAGGGTGTGCCCTGCACCCACTGCAGGAGGGGATGGTGAAGGGCTGTGGCCAAGTCAGCCAGAGCTGCTGGGGCCCCTGACCCTGCCCAGCCCCTCAGCAGGCAGGGCTGGGCAGCAGCAGCAGGTTTGCATCCTGGCACTGCTGCGAACAATTCCCATGGACACTGCCAAGCTGGAGCCTGGCAGAAGAGTGAGAATTTCCTAACTGTGACAAAAAAGAACTGAAAAAAACTGTGTGAAAAAAACTGCCTGAAAAAAACGTGTGTTTATTTATCAGTGGTGCGTTCAATTAGCCCAAGCTTTGGCAAAGCTGTCTCATTGCTCCAGCAGTGTCCCCTGACATTTGAACCACCTCTGCTGAGGGAAACACTAGATAATGTTTTGCTTTAAAAAAATTTAGGAACTGCTTATTTCTGGTGCTCCCCTTTGCAGCCCAGCTTTTACTTCTGATGCTAACTGGAATGGAAACGTGCCTTCTTGGTTGTGTTTGCTATTGAGAGCAAATTTTTTGGGGGGCTTTTGTATCTGATGGTAAGTTACTGTTTTCTTATTGGCTATAGCTAAAAAAAATGAAACCAGAACTTCACCCCCAGAGAACTTCTGTCGCAGGGGGTTTAATTAAAAAGCCACATCCATGATCTGTGATTGTGATAACATTTTCTTTGTGATTTTGAAGAGGTGGCTGCCACCTCAGTGTGGCTCCCCACCAGTGGGGCAGACACAGTTTTGCCTTGGACTTTGGCACCCGGTGTTGGGCTTACGCTGGAATCCGAGCAGGGCCTTTATTGTCGCTGTGGTTGAAGGAGCGTTGTTACAGGCAGAGCTGGAGTTTTGTGAGCAGATGCTGGAACATACACTTAAGATATTAATACGAGGTTTTCAATAACAATTGTGTTTAGAAACAAATGACCTTGGTTTTCCATTTCTGGGCTGTTCTGTGTGAAGCCAAATGATCACTGTTCCAGGGATGCAATCTGCTGCATTGACTTTGGGGTTTCAGGCACAAGACAAGCAAGCTGCCTACTTTAAAATGGTGCTGAGCTAGCAACAATGCTTCGGCCTCCAAAACAGCTCCACAAAGTACCATCTCTGGTAATCAGCTGATTTTTTTAGGTCACATGTAAATGAAGAACACATCTGCTTTCCATATGTCTCACATACACAGCATACATATGTTTTTGGATGTATTATCTTAATCATATTTATTGGCCAGAGTAAAAAAAAAATTGAATTTTAAAATACTTTTGGAATCATAATATTATAAAATCAACAACTGTAAAGCAAATGAGTCATGTACTGCACTGCAGTTACAGTGTACGACTGCAACAAGTATTTAAGGGCTGTATTTCTTCGCTGGATCAAAACCTATAGGCAACTTTACTATCTCTCCTGTATTTTTGTCTAACAGAGATCTAAAGAAAAATTAATTACACTTCTCTGACTGATTGTTATTCTGCTGAAGTATGGTTCTAATCCTTATTAACATTCTCTAAAGTCATGCATGAAATATGACTTTTGCACCACACTCTGTGGCATATGTTTTCTCTTTCCAGTGTATTTTTCAAACTATCTTCAACCCTCACTGCTGTTCATTATTTTAAGATAGGTTTAAAGTTTGCCACAGTCTCAAAACTGATCCAGTACAGAGCATTGCAAGGAAAAAAAAATGACACATCATTCTGCTCATGAACACAAATTGCTTCTGATTATTTAGCTTTGAATGTTCCCCTCATACTGTTTTTATTAAAAGCCCCAGTATATTTATTCTTGATAGTGTCTTCAATTAAGTTAAAAAGAGTCCCTTTTCTATAGCAGTATGTAAAGAAAATAGTTGTTACAACCGCAAAATTACTGAAAAAACCTGGTTCTAGTAAAGTACTACTTCAGTTCAACAACCACAGCACGAAGTTTGCTGTTTTCTTGTAAACTTTCCAGCCATTAGATAAACAGTGTCTGTGTCTTCACACAGAGCTGCACCCTCACGTTGTCTGAGGACAATTGTTTCCCTGCAGGTCTCTGTGAAATGTACGATCCATTAATCCATTTATCAATATTGGAAAATTTGTCTATTTGGGTGTAGAGTGACTCTTTGGCCGGTGATGAGTAGGTCTCTGCTCTGGGAACAGTTCGGGTAAGAAATTGCTGGAGGAGCTGGGCAGAGCACTCCAGTTCTGCTCATTGCCTCCCAAGTGCCATTAATCTGAGCTGTGACAAGGAAGGAAAGTTGTTACAAGTGGGATCCTGTGACTGCTGCACACATTGCACACAGCTAGGAATGTTTTCCTTTTCCTCTTATAAAACAGTGATTTAGGAAAATGGTCTAAGTTTAGCAGTTTCTGTAGCTTCTGCTCTGTTTGCTTGACAATAACTGATTTTTTTTGAAAACACTCTCTTTTGGTGCTGTGATGTCACAGCCTAATATTGTGCAAAGGTGTAACCGGACCAAACATGTCAGGAACATGTCAGTAACTTTCCATAAATTATTCAGTCTCTTTGGGAAAACCCCTAATTATGTGTTAACTCATTTTCTACTTCAGAGACGTTTCTCTTGAACTTCAGAGTCCAATTGCTGGGAAGCTTTTATTTATTTATCTATTTTTTCAATTTAAAAAATTGGGGGTTTACTGTATTTCTGCTTAAAATTCTTTGTGTATGAACTCTGACAGAGAACTGGAAAGATCTGGCAGAAATAGGATGTCAGAAATCAAAGAGTGGAGTCACTTTAAACTCGTTTGCAAACAGCCCTGGGAGCACAGGATGCAAAGGTCCCTGCCGAGCTGCTCTCTGTCCTCGCTCAGCGACCGCCACACATCCCCGAGCGGATCCTCACCGTGCTGCAGGCAATAAAGCTGTTTGTGCTTTGAAGGCCATGGGGTATGGAGGAGAGGGCTGTTTGAAACATGTCACTTTGAACTGTGCTGGAGGGTCCCAGGGAGCTGGCCACCTCCGTCCCTCGGAGGTCTGGTTCCAGTCTGCGAGCCCTGGAGCCAGCCCCATCGTCTGCTCAGGTGGCCCCACTGTGAGATGTCAGGCTGATAAGTGAAAGTAGAGACTTTTGAGAGAAGATCAAGAGTTTACTGCTTGCACTGCATCCCTCTCTATGTGTAAGAGTTCAATATGGCAACAAAAGGGGTTTCCTGCCTGCAGACAGATGCTGCCTTCTCAAAATGTTGCTTTACATTTGAAGCCTCAGCATATGCTGTAATAAAGGCCATCCTGAAACTTCAATGGGTTGCATCATGAGGAAATTCAGAGAGGAAGGAGCTTTAGGTGGAGCTGTGGAATCTTTTTTGAATTAATCCTCCGTGGAAAAAATGGGACTATCAAGCTGGGGTCAGTCACAGCTCGGGATCAGTGCTGTCTTGTGTTTTAGCTCTGCTAGCATTCCTGACAAGACGACTGGGTAGAGAACAGGGGCTGGAATGCTGCTGAAACACCCAAATTGCGGTGCTGCAGAGGGGAAAACAAAAAAGAAAATGTTGATGCCATGTTTCCTGCCCAAAGGCTACGCTGTCCTTTAGCTGATCCACAGAACTTAGGCAGGTGCAGGATGAAGCCACATTTAGCCAGTTGCTGTACCAAGAGGTGGGAACTAATTGAATCTCCCCTTGGAGTGAATCCATGTGCATCCTCTGTGTCAGTGAGGCTCAGCAGGCAGATGTGAGGATTTGGCTGTTCTGTGTCACCGTGGGTACAGTTTTCTCTCTTTTTTCTTACCATCTCTGTTCCTCCAGACAAGTCACAGACTTGCACCATAAGGAAGCAAGTGGCCAGAGGCAGGGGCATGATCCTGACTCCCTTGCTGAGGAGTGTTAGGGCAGCACTCCCTACGTCCTGTGAATGGGGAATGGGGAAAACATTTCCCTTGGCTTTTTATTTTAAAGCAGTTCTTTTCAATATGCTTTTGCATCCTGCGTCTGAAGTGGGCTGGCCATTAAGCTTTACTTGTACACATGTTTGTGAAAAGCAAAACAAATAAACTATTGTTTATTCCTCAAAATTAATCTCACAATGTGCATTTAGTAATGCTGGAATTAGTTGGGAATAGAGGTTGTCTAAAGCAACACATGGATGCAGGGTTAGAACACAGAAAATGTGCAAAAGAAAGACAGAGTAATTGTGGCAAGGAGCACAGTTCATTTTCGGCAATTTGCTCAGTGACAACGTTGAGTGGGAGAAAGGCTGTAAATTCCTGTTGGGTTTGGGACTGACAGTAGGGAGCAGTGCTAAGCTGGCTGCCAGCGAGAGTCACGTGGGCTGGAATGGATTCTTGCTTCAAAATGTAAGGATTTCTAAAAGAAAATATTTTGTGCCAGGAATTTGAATTCATATTGTGTTATGGTGGGATTTTTAGAGATTGGATTTGTATTTTCCCATTTTTACATACAAATTTGTGTCTGGCATTAGTGTAAATCTACAATACTTTGACTAGTTTGCTTTGCAGAGCAAAACTAGTGCAGAGTTTTTGCAACTCCATCTAGCTCACATCTTCCAGAACAGGGCTGCTGGATGAGTCTGAACTCTCAAGCCCCCAGTAAAGGTGCTGTTATTAAGTATAAATATAGAGTAGCTTTTAATAGCTATAATTAAGATGTGTTATAGTTTTAAATGAATGGAAACAGGTTTTGGCGGTGGTGAGCAGTTTGGTCCAAACCAGCACCGATCCAAAGATGCCAAGTGGGTTCCAGAGGCAGCGTGTTCTGGGCACCGTTGTGCTGTGCTGTGCCTGGCACAGCCCCTTGTGCCAGGCCTGCAGCACGCGGGGACAGAGCTCGGGGACAGGGTTCGGGGACAGGGCTCCGGGACAGGGTTCAGGGACAGGGTTCGGGGACAGAGCTCCAGGACAGGGCTCGGGGACAGGGCTCAGGGACAGGGCTATGGGACAGAGCTCCAGGGCAGGGTTCTGGGACAGGGTTCGGGACAGGGCTCGGGGACAGGGTTCAGGACAGGGCTACGGGACAGGGGCCTGGGACAGGGTTCGGGACAGGGTTCAGGGACAGGGTTCGGGGACAGAGCTCCAGGACAGGGCTCGGGGACAGGGTTCGGGACAGGGTTCAGGGACAGGGTTCGGGGACAGAGCTCCAGGACAGCGCTCGGGGACAGGGTTCGGGACAGGGCTATGGGACAGAGCTCCAGGCCAGGGTTCTGGGACAGGGTTCGGGACAGGGCTCAGGGACAGGGTTCAGGACAGGGCTACGGGACAGGGGCCTGGGACAGGGCTCCGGGACAGGGCTCGGGGACAGGGCTATGGGACAGAGCTCCAGGACAGAGCTCCGGGACAGGGCTCGGGGACAGGGCTATGGGACAGGGCTCAGGGACAGGGTTCGGGGACAGAGCTCCGGGACAGGGTTCGGGACAGGGCTCGGGGACAGGGTTCGGGGACAGAGCTCCGGGACAGGGTTCTGGGACAGGGCCCTGGGACAGGGTTCGGGACAGGGCTCGGGGACAGGGTTCGGGGACAGAGCTCCGGGACAGGGCTCGGGGACAGGGTTCGGGGACAGAGCTCCGGGACAGGGCTCGGGGACAGGGCTCGGGGACAGGGTTCGGGACAGGGCTATGGGACAGAGCTCCAGGACAGAGCTCCGGGACAGGGCTCGGGGACAGGGCTATGGGACAGGGCTCAGGGACAGGGTTCGGGGACAGAGCTCCGGGACAGGGTTCGGGACAGGGCTCGGGGACAGGGTTCGGGGACAGAGCTCCGGGACAGGGTTCTGGGACAGGGCCCTGGGACAGGGTTCGGGACAGGGCTCGGGGACAGGGTTCGGGGACAGAGCTCCGGGACAGGGCTCGGGGACAGGGTTCGGGGACAGAGCTCCGGGACAGGGCTCGGGGACAGGGCTCGGGGACAGGGTTCGGGACAGGGCTCGGGGACAGCGCTCCGCGGGGCCAGGACAGCGCTCCGCGGGTGCCGCGGCTATCGGCCGCTCTAGAGCAGCTGGCCCGCTCCCAGCTGACTGCTCGCCAAGGGGAGCTGCTGCTGCGCCCGGGCCCGCGGGGCTCGACGCCGCGGTAGGCATGCAGGAGCTCACCGCGCACGCTGACAAGATCAGGTTTCGCACAAAATGCAGCGGCAGCCAAAACCTTCTCTTAAAGCACTGCCGGAGGAGGAGCCGGTGGTGCCCCCCTCTCCCTCCTGCAGCGCCCGGAGTGCTTGCTGGCGCCCTGCTCCCATGGCAGCAGCCTGGGCACGGTGGTGGGCAGCCTTGAGTACCTGTGGCCCTGGGCAGACAAGTGTCCTCCTGCTGTCCACCCCGATCCCACCAGCTCCCGGATGCTCACCCGGTGACTCATTGTGTGGTGGAGGGTGGAGGTGGGACCTGCCCCTGTCACCCCCTAGCTCACAGGTGAGGATGTTCTACAGGCTGGTGAAAGGTGTGCACCTCTCAAGGGCAGGGCAGAGCTAATGTCTGCCACATCCTTAACCTACAAACTTGCAGTCCACAAATGCCATTTTTGCAGGCCGCAGGCGAAGGCCACTCCATAGGACCATGCAATTGAGCCCTAATTCCTCTTTGCAGTGTTGTAAGATAGCATACATTAATGTGTGTCCCACGAAGGAGGAATGAGCAGCCCCTTGGCTCTGTTCTCAGGTCTGTGTGGAACTGTCCACACGTGGTATGAAGGTGCCATCCCCTTGGCAGAGGAAGGGCTGTGTGCAGCCCTGCACTGGGCACAGATGCCCGCAGTGGAACCAGAGCTGGAGTGCAGTGTAACGTTCTTCCTTTCCTAAAGGCTGAGGGTGTGTGGGGTGAGGAGACAATTCAACAGGCTGGTCAGGTGCCAGCTGGGGGTGACTCTCCACTTGGATTAACACTGGCACCAGGACTGCTCCCACACACAAGCTGATGGGAGGTTGCTGCTGCTGCTGCTTCAGTCCTGGGGGAAATAACTGGTGTGCACGTGTGAGCCTGCCAGGCTGATGCCTGCATGATACTGAGCTGGATTCCTGAAGCTTCTTCAGGACAGGTTGAGTGTCAAACAGCCTCTGTCAGCATTTCCCAAGCTGTTGTACCCCCTGTCCCACTTCCAGATAAACTTGACTCTTACACCCCCACATTTCTCAGCCTGGGCACAGTGCCGTGCTGACACGGCTGTTCCAGCTCCAGGAGTGAATCCAAAGCCCCCAAGCATTCCCAAATCCTGTCAAGAAGGAGTACCCACAGTTGGAAAGTATCGGCATGTGTGGAAAATACTGGTTCTGTGGTCTGGAGAGCTTCTGGAAGTTGTAATTCCTGCTGATGTGCACCAGCACTGCTGGCAGCCTGTTGGAGAGGTGCTCATGAGGTGAGCAGGGGGATAGCCAAGAGGCTCCTGTCTGAACCTGTGCGCTGGTGTCCCTGAGCAGGGTGGACAGCACCCTGACTGTGAGCACAGGGTTTATACTGGTTCAGCCATATCCATGCATCCACACAACTCAGCCTATGCTCCCATTTTCACTGGAGCCCCTTTACACCTGTGGACAGTTTTGTGTCCCCAGCTCCTGCTCCAGCAGTCCCTGCTGCAGTGGCTGAGTCTCAGGCATATGGAGCTCAAAGGCACATAGTCCTCTCACCTTCCTGATGTTAGCAGGTAAATAAATGTCTCGGTGTTTAGAATCTCCAGACCCAACCATTATCTCACTGTGTGTCAGCACTATGACTACTGTCTGTCATATGCTGTTTACTCTACTCTGTCCTTCCCACAAGGGCAGGCATGGTTGCTCTGTGTCCTCTTTTGACGAGGTCCTCAGACTATCAGCTGCACATTCAAGAAGCAAGGTTAGAAAGAGGTAGATAACAAGAAAAAGAGCACTGCATTTGTCCTTTTCTCTACAGAAGGTCATGACCTGTTCACTGAGAAAATGCTTTCTTCTCTCTTGTTCATTGACATCATTACTACCTTATTCACTTATGACATGACCTGGCTACTGATTGTTTATAAATTGGCAACACGTGGGCACAGACTTCCTCTGGACACAACCTACACAAAAGCTTAAACTTTATTCACCTCTTTTCCCCAAGCCATCAGCTACATTCCATATACCAAGGCAATGAATGTACCACGTACAGAAAGCGCCAGGGATGGAGCTGATCTTTGCAGGGACTATAAACAAGGGATCCAGCAGAGTATCATGAGTGCATCTTAGAACCATCCTGGGGACAAACACCTAACCATTCTATTACTCTTCCCTGAGCCTCTGTGCCTCTCCTTCCAAGAGGCACAGTTGAGGGCAGTAGCTCCTTGTTTCTGGCTTCACCTGCTGCCAATTTCCCCAGAAGTTTGAAAATGGCAGCTCCACCCTGGCTGTTTCCTGGGGGATGGGCTGGGCTGCAGGTCTGGACTGGCTGCAGGCACAAGGGTGGTGCTACTCTTCAGGGCACCCTGAGTTTCTGGGCAGATAAATGTGCTTAATTCTGGGAGTGCAGCGAAGTTACCTATGTGATCTAGTTGCAAGTGTTTCTTGGGGCCTGTGGGCTTGCAGCTGTTTGACTGCTGTGGTACCAGGGCGGATCATCTGTCCAGACAGCACCAGGCACAGAGTGCCCTTCTTGCTGCTGCACGGACCAAGGTCAACTCGGCACCAGGAGCAGGACCACAGGAGGAGAAGAGCTGTGGGGAAAGGCTGAACTTGAGGCTGGTGTTTGGTGAAACCTCCCAGGAGAATGAGTTGTGGCATTTTGCTGCTGCTGCTGCAGACAAGGTACCTGTGAATCTCTTGGTGAATCCTTTAGTCTCTGGTGGTCTGTAAATAAGCATAAAATGCGTGTTAGTTTTGGCTTAGGTTTCTATTCTCAGATGAATGAATTTGAATGAACTTGTCTTATCTGTGGAATCTCACTTGGAACTGATGTTTGCAGAGAAGATAAATGTGCTGCTGCCTGCCTGCTTGTCCTGACTTAATCTGTGATGCACCAAACAGTGTCCTGGGGGAATTAGGAAGGCTGGAAGCAAGCTTGGGATGTCAGGCTGCCAGAATCTGGTGCTGTGACCTGTATCTGTTTCTCTGTCAATGATAAGGCTGTGGGTTGTGTGTTAGCAGTAGAGCATCATGGTTGCAATGTTTTCCAAAGTGTTTTTTTGGAGGGCAGCATTAGACACTGGTGTTCCTGTTATAACAGCATCCTAATGAAGATACATAGTGGATGAAATTAATTTCCCATTTGCACAGGGCAGGCCAGCATACCTGTCCAGTACAGCACATACCAGGCTCGTCTGCCCTTGGATGGAAATGTTTTTCAGCTTGTTTTTAGGAAATGTTAAACCAGCTTTGGGTTAACTGGACTGTTTTACCAACTCCTCACTTAAATTTTTGCTACCAAGAGCTTGTGAAAATCCTAAGTGAGACCATGCTGTATGCTGCAAATGTCATTTGTGTCAGTTATATTTGTAAGTTGTAAACCACAAAAAAACCCAAACTATTGAAGCTGTTTTATAATAAGAGTCCTTTATGATGAATCCAAACTTGCATTCAATGTCCTTAAAGATGCAAAATGAGCAATATGGTCTCAAATTTTCATTTTCATATAAATGAAGTGTTTTACCAGAGAATTGCTTAAGCATCTTTTAGTTCAAGGATTCATTCAAGGTGGAAATAAAAAGAACTGAAAATGACTGAAGGGTGAGCAATGAGCAGTCCCCATAGGCCAAATCTCAGTAGGAGAAAACACTTAAAGTTTCTTTAGTGCTGGCAGGTTCAAAAGTCAGGGCTGGTTTCAATTAGCTTGGGAGAGTCTCAGTGATAAACAATTCCTGTGGTCTTGAAGCAAAGGGCCTAGCTGCATGCAGCCATCCGAACTACTTGAGCTGGCCCTATTCCCTCTGCTCTGGGAGTAACTGTCTGTTTGAATGAAGTATTTGTCATCGTTTGTGTATGAATTCTTCTGAGTTTTTGAGAGCAAGGAAAACATGAAGTTTTCTGGTTAAGGCATTTTTGGTCTGAAAATCCCCCAGGGTATTGGTTTAAAATATGCATGACGCTCATGCGATTTATTTTCTTTAAGGGGCTGGAAAATGTGAGTGTGTGCAGATGTATTTTTGTGCACATGGCTGTGTGATCCCCAGGTTCTGCCTGAAGGGGAGGTCTGTAGGACTGCCCCCCTGCCCCTGGGCAGTGCAGCCCCACAGGTGAAGGGATGGCAGCACCTGTGACAGTGTCCTGCAGGCAGACTGGCCTCCTCAGCACACCCCACTCTGGCAATCTTCACTCTGCCGGTGTGATTTCAGGAGAGGGAACAGCAGTTCAGGTTGTCTGAGCTCTGTGTGGCACAGGAGCCCACCCAAGGCTCCTGAAGCAGGTCTGGCTCTGTGGCTGCACACTCTGGCAGAGCCCATGGTCCCAGTCCTGCTGGCAGAGCAGCACCACAGTGACCAGAGCATCACCCCATGGCACTCGGAGCTCAGAAACTGCTGAGAGAGGACTTTTTATGTCTTGTAATACATGTTATGGAGCAGGGAAGCAAGAGGCTGGGATGAGAAATGCTCTACCTCTTATTCCAAAAGATCATATCCTCAGTGCACAGTGCTGCTTGTAGGTAGTAAGGTGATAGTCTATCCATCATTGCCTTGACCCTCACCCAGAGCTCATGCCAGTTGCTTTTTTCCTGCCTGTAGTGAATGGATGTTCCTTTCCAGATGACCAGAGCAGCCCTCTTAAAAAAACCCTTTAAACTAAAATCAATCAATAATATTTCAAATAATCTTAAAAAAGGTCCTGCTACCCAAATCTGTGTCTGCCCAACTTGCAGAAAACATGAGGGTAAATATATTTTTTTAGAATCACCATTACAGCGTTTCAATTTTAAGAGCCTTGAATAGCCAAATCCATCAAAGAATGCAAACAATAGCCCCTAGTCTCCTGTTGGAAATTTTTAGCATGTTTTGGACATAGCTGTTTTGATTGTAGACTTGAAAAGTCTGAAGTCACAAAACTACTAAACACACACTACTTTGTGATCTTGGATACCTCTATTCAGACTTACTTACTTTTAAATGATTTATGGTAGCACGCTTAGGGATGGGTTGTATAAAAATTATGAACCACCATATGCTCTTACTCCTTAAAACTTTTATGTCTAGACAAAATGTTAAGAAGCATAAGCTTTTGTTTTACATTTGGGAAAAAGAGGCTGTATTTTCCCTCTGTGGCCAATACAGCATCACCTATTCAAATGAATCTTGGGGAAAGAAGGGAATTTTTGACAAACATGATTTTTGTGCAACAAAACAAACTGCACAGGGTAGTTCAGTAAGGTCCCTTAAATCACACACAGTACAGATCCTGTAGAGCAGGAGGATCTATTTTTATCATGTGAGTTTCCATAGCAAAAGCTGATTTAACTCCTTAGGGTGAAGTTCACACCAGTGCATGTCTCACTGACAGATCAAACTCCCTTTGGCGTGAGTGAGTGAGTGACCTGCAGAAATGCTGTGTGTGGAGTGCAGAGCAGATGTCTGGACTCAGCCACTCGGATGTGTGCCGGGGAGCCTCTGTGCTGCTGTGACACGGCTCCTGCCCTGGCAGCGACGCGATGTCAGGTAGCTGTGCCGGACAAACTCCGTGGCAGTTTATCTGTGAGGAGCAAAACTTCCCTCTGGGCTTTTTGGAGCAGGAGGCCTTGCATGAGACAGCTGAGAAGCTTCATTCTGGGGGGCAACAGCAGTGTGAAAGCTCAGCAGAGACCGGGATGTGTGGGGATGTGTGGGGATGAGTGTCCCAGCAGGGAAGCCTCTGAGGGCAGAGGACTCGTGGCTCTTACAGGTGTGTGCAGCGTGGCTGCTGCCCGAGCTGTGTGAGCAGGTGAGGGTGCACACTCCCTGCGTGCTGCTCTCTGCAGCAGCGTGGGCTCCCGCAGCACAGCAAGAGGCTCCAGGCTGTGATGTGTGCACCATGGGTTCCCCACAAGCTGTGATCCTCTGAATCACAACACAATTTCCCTTTTTTCTATTTTTTATTTTTTTAAGTAAGTTTCTTGGTGCAGCTTCCACAGAAGGGAAACATGGGGAGGGGTGGGGTAAGCTGTGACACTGCCACAGCATCTCAGTCACTGAAAGGTGGTTGCTGAAGGAGCCACAGAAAGTCTCCTTTGGGTGTTGTGTTCTCTCCTTCATGGTGTAACACAATTTCTGCCAATTAACTCTAAGGATGGATACTTGTAATTAAAATGTTTGCTTAAACTCAAAAATGTGGAAAACAACAAACAAAAATTTGATTAGCTTTGTAAACAAATTAAAATAAAAGTTTGCTATTAAATACATACAGAAATTAAAATATAATCTCTCCAGCCTGAATCTTGCCCCTGTCACTACAGTAGAGTTTGCTTCTAAACTTTATTTAATGTTGAACTTCTCCTGAAGATTAACTTTAATGTGCAGAAATTCTTCAGGGAGTTCTGCTTAAGGTCCCTAGAATACCAACTGGTTTTAAACAGGAGTTAAGTTCAACAGTCTCTAATCAAGCAGGATTCCCACAGAGTTCAGGGTAGGCTGTGTTAATTCTAAAATGCACAGGATTAATTCCAGCTTCAAAAATTTGACTTGTCATGTGTAGGTAAGAATTCAGAGCAATGTGCAGGCTCTGCTGTTAAAATGGCTCGGGGTGTCAGTGTTGAGTTGTGGAGAGTGTATAAATCATATGTGTGTGTTTCTCAGGCTGGTACCTGGGGATTTGCTTGATATGATTATACGCACTGCTCTGCTCACTTAGTTCATTTCACGGCTGCCTCAGGAGCGACCTCAGGAGGCGTTTACATTGATTATTTCCTTCACAACAGCCAACACAGTTCAAATAAAGCAGACTATGCATAATTAAAGGCATCATTGCTTTCTCACTCAAAATAGTAATGGGGCAGTGGATCTAATTTCCTACTTAACACAGCAAAGCTGTGCTTATTAACTATTCCTCTGATTATTGTTTACTAAACTGATTTTAATAATGGCTTGTTGTGTGTTTTTTTCTCCTGGAAGACCCAAGCTGTTGTGCATGTGCTGTAAGAGCATGGCAGGGCAAACAGCGGGCTGGGAGCAGGATCATGCCCAGCACCTCAAAAGCTGGGCCAGCCGGGGCATTGTGCAGGTGCTCGGCTGGAGGGTTGCTCTGCAGGCTCAGGTAGGTGCTGTGCTGCAGGACACGCACCAGTAAAAAATGCCACGTGTAAAAGCACCGAACAGAGGCGTGTGTGTGTAAATGCCTGTGTTTGAAATGGCTCTGCCCCTTGTCTTTAGGAGGACAGATGGCAACTCTGGCACAGCCCAGCTTTGTGCCCTGCATGGCCTCATGAGCTGCCAGGCTGCCAGCCCAGAGCACAGGGGCTGCCCTGGGCTGCAGGGGAGCACCACGCTGCAGGCACTGACCTGTCAGCGCGCCCAAGGCAGGCCTGTCTGAGCTCGCTCATGTGGTGGACAGCTGTGGTTTCTGACAATGCAGTGGTTAGTGTAGAAGACGCCCACTCTCAAAGCCAGCCTTGTATCTGTTTTTCCTGTGGGAGAAGTTTTTAGCACTGCCCCTGGCCTCTGGCTTGCATGCTTCAGAGGACTATTGTGTTCTTATTTCATTAGCATAATAAAATCTGCACCTCCCAGATCATTCCAAAATATCCAGCTCATACGCTGACACCGCTGGTGCCACTGAAAGAGAAAGTAAGCTGGTGAGGAATGGTTGCAGGAGTGTGCCCATGGCACGGAGAGGTGTCTGACCCAGCCTGATGTCAGGCAGGAGCTGTCAGCTGTGAGCCTCCATCCAGACACCGTGCCCTCGCAGCAGGAAGCGATTACACCACGCAGGGCTCCTGCTCAGGCAAGACTTGCACGTGGTGTCAAGCCCTAAATTATCAGCTCTCCAGAAACAGAAAAGCTAAGACATTTAGTAAACTGCTCTTATCATCTGGTGGAATTACTAAGCCCAGGGATCCTTTGCTAAACTAAAAATCCAGGGAAGCTTGGGGCTAAATTCTGGGTGAATTTAGCCAGAAGTGGCAGTCAACACACTCAGCCTGGGGACATGTAGTGAGAAAATGTTAATCTGATCATTTTCTCATCTTCAGCTTTTGCTGATCCTTCCCAGGGCTGCATCATGCTGGTGGGTGTCCTGAGGCCAGGCTGGTTTGCATTTGCAGTGCTCATCCTAGCAGGGACACAAATGACAGTAACTTTATGATGACTTCAACATGCTCTCACATGTTTAAATTGTTCATATTTTCTGGGAAAGATAGACACCCACCCTGACAACGTCTTGTGTCTGGTGAGCAGGGGAGCCTATAACCTGTGATCCTTGAGAAAAGTATGTCAAACCTCATTACTTTCAGTGAATGAGCACTGTCAGCTTTCCTGGTTTGTACTTCTCTAGCAAAGTTATTAAATTTCCTATAAAATGAGGACACCACTGGATGCTTGTTCTCCTCCTGTCTTTTGGCCAGTCCTACCACCCTTGCCCACCTTACTCTGTGCCAAAGCTGTGCCCTGCATCTCCCGGTGCAGTTAGAGGACAGGGAAGTGCCTTGCTCCAGCTAGTCTGCTGCCTTCTTGAACAAACTGAGTTAAACCAAAAGCTGATGATTTTCAGAAATAACTGACCAAACTTCTGTGAAACAAGTCACAAACTCAGTTTGCTCCATGAGCTGTTAAATATCTGACAAACTTCTGGTTAACTTTAGGAAGAACCAACGACAAGAAGGTTATTGCCATTGTAAATTGTATCTAACAGTTTAATAGTTGTAATACCTGGTATGTTCTTTTTAATCATAAGTGTCTGGAGTGTTGCAGAACAGAGAAAGCATCTGGATCTAGAGCACTAGAGCAGCAGAAGTAGAAAGTTGTTTTTCTGTTTACAATATGACTCTGCTCACAGTAACTGAGTTAAGTGCCTCTGGTGTGCATTGGCTAGGTATTTAGTGTGTGAAAAAGTGTATTTTTGTGTACCAAAGTTAAGATTATAGTGATTTTTGTATTTTAGGATTGGGAATGAGGAAACAAACACTGTTTTCAATTGTTAACACTGGAAAATGTCTGTCAGCTGGCTGCAAGGTTGTGTTATGTTGAAGACTAGGAGGTGAGGGATGTCCATCTGGGCTGTGTCACATCCACAAAGACTGGCCTTAACTATCCTTGAGCTGCAGCAGCCTAAAGCATTTCCACTCCACAAATGCCCTGCAGACAGCTCCAGCAACTCTAAACTTTTCCAGGCTGCTGCCTTTTTAGATTCTCTTAATGGAATAGTTTCTCTTTAATTTAATAGCAGTGTGTCCAGCTGAGGGTAAAGGGGTTGTAGATGTGGCCATATCATTCCTGACTGTACTTCAGAGACTTTCCCCAACAGCTTCTTTTACAGAGGAAATGTTTTCTTTAACTGATAGGTAACTGGGAGGTAATAAATGTGATTTTGCAGAGCTTGGTGTCATGGTGTCTGGTCTCTGTGCAAGATCAGTTTTGGAATAGGTGAAAAGGATTCAGTTTACCTTAATGTGATGAAAACTAAAGCTGTACAGAGGGATGGGGCTTTTTCAACACAGCCAGAGTGAGCTGTGGTAGACCTACAAGGCATGTCAGATGAGACACTGAAATAGGTCAAAACCAACCAGCTAAAAATGAGCTATCAGTGAAATAAACAAAAACCTATGTAAAAACGGAGGATAGCTGCCTCCGAAGCAGATTTGAGTCCCCAGTGCAGAGTCCAGCCCCCAGCACGCTGCCCTCCTGGGGAGGGGCTGTCCAGCTCAGCAGCCGCACTGACCCCCGGTGGGGAGGGGTCTCTGTGTGCCCCCAGCCCGGGCAGCCCTCGGGGCACGGCTCCTACCCACTCCCTCCCTGGGATGGAGAAAGGAGGGCTGGCTGCAGGCATTCCCCTTGTGAATCCTTTGGCTTGTCATGAATCCCCTTCTGCCGGCCCCAGACATGCTGGAGAGATGAAAGCAAAAACATTTTAACAGGACTGTTGTGAAATGGAAATAGAGTAAAATAATTCCCGGGCTGGGGGTGCTTTGCTTCCCTCCCTCCTTCACCTGCAGGTTTTTAAATGTCCTGTTTCCAAATCTCTGTTGGGACGTGGAGGACCAAACCCTGGTTTGCAGTGCAGGAAACTTGTTCTGGGCACAGCTGCAGGCAGGGTTTGGAGGCTGGCAGAGCCCCAGGTGCAGGGCTTGCTCCCCGGTGCGGCAGACGTGCAGCGGGCTGGGGTGCCCTGGCAATGCCCCGGGGCACTGCCACAGACCTGCCGAGAAACAGAGACCAGAGGTCATTTTAATCCCTGTGAAGCTCCAGTCGTTGTCCTGTAAATGAGGTATTTGGGGAGCAGGCATGGCGATCGATGTTTCAGTGAAAACTGGAAAAATTGGAGGATTTATAAGAGCAAGTTGCCTCTGTAGCCCGTTTATCCCAGCCAGCTGCTAGTGTTCAGTCTTGCCAGATTTCTTCCTCTTGCTTCAAAAAGGTATTAGCTGAAGTATTTTTAATAACAAACAAATGGTTTAATCACAAACAAATGCTTGAGAAATTTGTGGGGTATAAGAGAAAAGCCCCTGTGTCATTCCCCTCTCTGTGGGTAGATAGGAGGGGTCTGGGGAGCCCCAGGTTCAGACTGGTGTAACTTTTGTCATCAATATGCATGAGCTGCTTGACAATTGGACTCTGGAAAAGATCTGGCTAGGTGGTTACACAAATGCTGACACCTGCACTTACGATTTCATGCAGTGAAGGCAAGCTAAAAATATTGTGATGGGCCATAGAAGAGGTCCCTAGCCACCAGGCTTTTGCCCCTTTACAGGGATGAAGCGATGTTGACCAATTTTGACAGGTTTTGCACAGGAAATTTAGCTTGCACAGGGCTTATGGGCCAGCCATGCATAAGGTCAATGGGATTCTCCACAGCCATTCTGGCTGTTGTTCTTGCCTGTCCCCTCACCAAGAAAGGTGCATGCCCATTGTGAGGTTGTTTTTGTCAGGACTGCAGGCTTGCTTTATGTGGGCTGCTGGTTTCTAGTTGATAGGCTAATTGTGGCTACTTTTCTTTTTTGGTATGGAGTATTTCTTCCAAGCCTGTAGGATGTGATACCTTGTGTTACTGATCATCAGCTGTGACTTAAGACTGTCTCACAGTGTTCACACAGCTGAGGTGCGGATACCTCACCTGAGTCTTTGAAAGTGTGTTTTCTTAAATTTGCACATTCAGCACATGTCACTTAATCCCTGTGCTACCTCTCACTGTGTAGAGCTGGAAGGAATATGTCATTTGTCTAAAACTTCAGGACAAACGGTATCAGCAGTATCCAACCTCAAAGAACTGCTTGAATGGAGGAAGATGTAGTTACTGGGTCTGTGAGCTGCTCAGTTCTGAAATTATTCCTGGGATCAAACAAGTGGAATTGACTTCTAGTAAGTGTCCCAGTAGGCCTAAATAGAACTTGGTTTCCTCAGATTCTGGATTTGTGCTGGTGTTAAATAAAACCACTAATGTATCATTTGAGTCTGTAGATGTTGACACAGAAGTGGTGAGGACCTGGAACATGGTCAGCCCGCTGCTCTGCTAGCAGTCGTGCTGCTTTGTGCTGGCCTTGTTCTCCAGCTCACAAAAGGAAAAATAACTGAGATTTGTCTTGTCTTGGGCTGACAGTATAGCCAAGTGATTGCCAGTCCAATTTGGCAGTTTTTAATCATTTTATCTCTGTTCTCTTCTCTCTGGGGAGACAGGCAGTGTTTAGCAGTCTGCTCAGAAAGACCTTGGGGCTAGTTTCAGCGGCAGTGGCTCAGAGCTCCGATTATTAGCTCTGCTCTTAGGAGCACACTGCGATCCTTCCCAGGGGAGTGGTGTGAAAAATTAACACAGGCTTAGAGCAGCAGTGCAGCAGCAAGCTATGTAACTGTAATTACTCCATTGATATTCCTCACACAATAACACTGTCATCAGTCATTTACATAAACTTTTTCTCCATGAAGAGGGAATGGCTGCTTATAACCCTATTGGGTGCTTCCAGAGCATGCATTATACATTTTATTTGTTCTAATTTCAGACTCAAGGCCTGTAGGAACAGAGTGAGGAAACGTGCAGCCTTTTTGTTGTTTTCTTTTCTCTTGCAGCAGTAAGTGTGCCACTCTGCATGCATGAGCATGCAAGCAGGCAAAAATGTGTCTTGACAGGGTTGTGGGAACTAATTCCAGGATTTTAAATGTTCAATGTAATTTCGAGAAATACAACAGTGTATTTTAAATATTTTAGACAATGTAGTACGCAAGCTCTGTTCCAGGTTCTGGTATCTCACCATTTCGGTCAGGCTGGGTCCACAAGCAGCAAGTACTGTTGGGCTCTAGAACTCCTTGGGACACACTGGGTTTACTAAGGCTCCTTTTTCTTCCACAAGCACATGGCATGGCTCTGTGCTCTCTGCCTGTACCAACTCTCTTGTAGCTCTATTTCTTTCACTGTCACCAGGAAGAATGTGTGTTTTAGCCACAGAAGTGCTCTTCCTGCCAGCAAGTGATCAAAAAAAGCAACAGAAAATAAGTGGTTAGTAAAATTTAAAATCTGTACCATCCTGTCTTCTGCCAGGGATATTCATTTCTTTTGTGTCCCTCTCACCATGTAAAAGACAGAGCTACACAAAGCAGATTACCCTCCTCCAGGTCAGAGTCAGGCAGAGATGAGCATCCCAGAGCTGTGCCCATGGGTGCCTTCTGGCCTCGGGGTCAGGCTGTTGGGGTGGGCGCACGCCGTGTGCTCCTCAGACACAGGTGCCCACTGGAGTCCTGGCCAGCCTGAGCAGCTGGGCATGCTCCTGTCTCAGGGTGTGCTCCTGTCTCAGGGCACGCAGGGTCCTGCAGTTGCTGAGGCACCCACCTGCAGAAGGGGCTAGAGAGGAGGCCATTTAGTGCTCAGCTTCATTAGAGACCAAATGTCCCTGTTCTCCTAGCAGGAGTGTTAAACTTCTGCAGATATTATGCTTCGTCTAATTAAAGTCTTTGGAGGTATTCCCGGGGCCAAGACTAATAATGTATTCAGGAGAATAATCACCCTGTCTGGGCTGCAGTGTGTTTATTGATGGCGCCAGGAGCTGCTGGTGCTGCCCGTGCCCTGCGCGCGGCCGCGAGCCCTGCGGGGCACAGCCGCCCACGCCGCTGTCACGGTGAGACCCCGAGCGCTGCAGCACGACACATCCAGTGGGAAAAAAGGCACATGATAGTCAAATTTCAGTTGCTGAATATTTAATGAAGCCTGCAGTGTTTATTTGGTTAGCCTGTCGATTTTTATCGTTCTGTCAATAGCTTCTCATATGTGGCACGGTGATGATCTTTAGCAGCCTGTCCCCTGGGAGCCAAAGCGCTAAATGCAATTATGGATTTTATACCGCAATGTGTTTGATATTTCCAGTGATCTAATTTGCAGTCTGGTAGTTTATTGTTTGGCATTTTAATGGCGTTCAAATGCTACGGAAAATTTGATTTCTCTGTATAATTCATCCTAACATCATTAATGCTGGTAGCCGAATGGCATGGATTTTAGAGGGCTAAATATATAGGAAAGTAATTTTTTTAATATGGACCAAAACAAACAGAGTTTTAACTAAAAGGAAAACCATGTTGTATTTTTTCACGCTTCCTCTTTGTCACTTTCCATTAAATATTAAGATTACTTTGAGGAAATGGTAAAACAGATGCTTGACCTTACCAAACAAAACGCAAGTGCAGCGTGTTGTATGATGGAAGCTTCACCATACAGCTCACAACTCCTCAGGAACCTTTTGAGAGAGAAACAGAATGAGAGTTATTATACTAAAAAGTCTTTCCTGTCTGTTTCTCTCTTTTGTTCCAGACCACTTCTGATTGATAATTAATCCTCCATGTATATTTTTTCCTCTTTTTTTAGCTCACTAATGTCTTGAGCCAACCAATTGAGCTGATGCATCTATTTCACTAAAAACCCAAAACAAAACCCAAGCCCACCACCAACAACAATCCCAACCCCAAGCCACAGTGTGGTTGAGTTTTGGGTTGGGGCCATTGGCAGAATGAAGGGGCACACAAAACTGTGTGGGGCTGAGTGGCTTGGGGGAGTTAATCATAGTGTTATTTTACACATCTACAACACTTTTATTGTGCAGTAACTCATGAGTTATGGGTCCTCTGCAACTGCAAAATAAATCCTTTAATTAACCACCTACTCAGAAACAATTTAACCTCCTCAGTGTATCTCATAAACTACATTAGCCCCAGATTTATTTATAATAGTGTTGTGCAAGTGTGATCTATTTACATTAAGAAGCCCTTTGTTATGTCAAGTATTCTGGGACAAGAAAATGCAAATCTATTTTATATGGTTTCATCCATGGCTTTTAATGATTTCACAGAGTGTTTCCCAAATAGAAGCAAACACATTTTTGCACTATTAGATGAAAGCAGACAGGGCAATAACCATTTCACCTGGGCAGGTAGCAGCATATGAGTTCATTCCTTGTTGTTAGAGACTATTTCAGAGAGAACAGGGTTAGAGAGAAACGTCACTCTCCTCTGGTGTCCAGTGAAGTCAAACTACACAGTGGCATGTTGACAAGAAATTATTCTTTTTCTTGAGTGCTGAAGAATTTGTTTCTGTCTTTCAACAAAGGTGAACATAAGTCCAGTTTGTGTAATACATCTTACAAAGTGACAGAACTAGAACATGCTTTGTGGTTTATGATTTAAGAACATTAAAGAAATTGAAGAGAGTTCTTCTTTTAATGTAATCAAGTAGATAGATGACAGCAAAACAGGAGTCACAAAGGAGAGCGAATGAGGTGCCAAAAGCAGTAACAAATGAATATAGAACATTCAGCTTTGTGTTTCACAAAATGCTGCAGTGTTGGGCTGACAGAGCTGTTTGCTGTCTGGACGAGGTTCCTAGTGATGTGGAGGTTTCCAGTGCCTGTCACAGCATGGTATCTGGGGTGCTTCTGCCACTTGTGCTGAACTTGGCAGTGGTGGCAGACGTTGATTACATTTGTAACTCATCTTAAATCTTTCCCCTAAATATTCTTTGAAAAAACCCTGATTTTTCTCTGAACTTATTGAGCTACAAGAGCACAGGTGATCATCTAGAGGAGAAACAGTCAACCGCCATATTTCTTTCAATGGGGCAAAAGCCCTTCTCAGGTCCTTGTTGTGTCCTGTACTTGTTTGAGGCAGTGTTGGGTCACAGCCCTGCTGGGCACTTGGTTTGCTAGTGCAGGAGAGGTGGTATGGAGGTCACCTGGAGTCAGAGATATCCTTGGCCAGGCCCTTCTGGAAAGCTGCCTTGCAGGAAGACCAGTCAAGGACCAGAGGGGATCAGACCACAGCAGTAACTCTTTTTTGGGCATCTTTGCTGAAGCACAGATGAGAGCAGTGGCATGACCTCAGCAGGGAACCGGGGACAGCGGCTGCTGGGAGCACTGCCCTGCCCTGCCCTCATCTTCTCTGCCGTGCCCTCAGATGGCAGCCCAGGGCTCAACTGGGAGCCCATCTTCTTCCACAGGGGGTGCAGAGCGGGCTGGGAGTGCAGGAGAGGGCAAAATAGGCGACAGGAGTCCTGCTGCTGTAAAAAGGAAACAAAGCATTTGGAGACTGCTGGGTGAGACACAGACTGAGCAGTGGCAGCACTCACTGGAAACAGGCTAAAACATCACACGACTGCGTAACCTCCAGAAAATATATCAAACCCCCACTGTGTTACTCAAGCTCTGGCCTAGGATGTTCCAGCTGATGTTTTTGTTTGTGGAAATGACAGCTAACAGGCCCTCCCAAAATTGTTGAGAAACCTAGTTAGCAGGAGTTAAAAAAAAAAAAAAAAAAAAAGGCCACCAAGTTGTGGTGTGCTGCAGGCTAATGACATGAGGCCTGGCCCTCCAAGTGATCTGCTAGCAGATGATGGATGGATGTGCACCTCACTCAGCAGCACCACCAGCTTTGCTCCATTCTTGAATATCTGTCAAGATGTTAAGTGGATGGCTGCAATCAGCAGTGAAATAAGACCTGTGTAATCTGATGTTCCACTTAGAAAAGAAAACAGAATTCCTACCACCTAATATGAGACTACACCAGCCAACACTTAAAGGTCTTTTGAGCCGGCCAGGTATCTGATAAAATCTTTACACCTCATTATCACTTGTAATTTAGAGATACGGGTACAGCTGTATCTACAAACAGGGTATGATGACATTTCCAGGGATTTTTTATCTGTGTCCCTTTCCAGCAAACAGCTCTTTCTTCACACATATGCTTTTCTATGATTTTTAATGTGTTCTTTTATTCAGATTTTATCTGACTGAAAAGGGAGGCCTGCCTGTTATGTCCTTTGACAATTTATGAAAATTGTTGTAGATTAACTAAAAAGGCAGCCTTCTACTGCTCTGTGAGGGAAGTTCAGGTTTGGTGAGCTCTATTTCATCAAGTTGTTTTCTAGAAGGCAGCAAGAAATGTAGTATTTATTGGTAAAATCATGGCAAAGATTATTATGAAAGGTATTGAAAAACACATGGAGTACAATGCAGTCATCAGTCACAGCTAGCACAGCTTCATGAGGGGAAAGTCCTGCTTGTCAAACTTGATTTCCCTCTACGACAGGACAGCCCACCTCGATGACCACGGGAAGCCGCTAGACATAATCTGTTGGGACTTCAGCAAAGCTTTTGGTACTCTCATGTTCTCCTGCTGGACAAGCAGTCAGTCCATCTCACAGCTGGACAACCACGTGAGGTGATGGGTGAGCAACTGGCTCGTGGATGAAGTACAAAGAGTTACAGGGTGACACCTGGCTGGCACCGTCACTGGAGGGGTTCTGTGGGGCTCCATCGTTGCCTCTTCAACATCTTCATTAATGGCCTGGACACAGGACTCAAAACAATACTAAGTTTGCCAATGACACTAACTTGGGAGAAACAGCCAGCTCCCTTGAGGGCAGAGAGGCCCTGCAGACACATCTCAGCAAATCAGAGAGGGGAAGTCTTATGAGGAGCAGACAAGGGTACTTTGTTTGGAGAAGAGGAGAGTGGCCTTTTGTGGGCTTTAGCATCCTCAGGAGGGTTAGCAGAGGGGCAGGTACAAATGTCATTGCTCTCGTGACCAGTGACAGGACTCAAGAGATAAGTGGAAATCTAAATTTAACTGGAAATAGTGATTGAAATGCATATATTTGTCATATAAAAGGGAAGCTCTTGACCATACAATTGTCTAAGCTATTCTATTTGTTGTTAGTATCTCTGGATAATTTCCCTGAGAAAAAGAAGGTGAAGAATGTTTAAAGAGAAAATGTGGGAAGGAAGAAAGAAGGGAAAGGATGAAGGAAAGGAGCAAGGTAAGAGAACAGGTTAGACAGGCCCAGGTAGTGATTAATGAAGATGTGGACTTTCCCAGGCACAAGACAGCAGCTTGTCAAAGGCTGGAGCGGGGCTCTGATGGGACTGCACATCTGAGAAGGGAGACCAGGTCTGGTGAACTGGAAACCTTATGGCAGATGGCTGCTGTTCTGGTCTGGTCTCCCAGTCCAGCATGATGTTTGATGTCTGAAATCTGTCACCTCTCCGGGCTGAAAATAGTCTGTGTTCCATCTCCGGCAGTGCAGTACAATGTACCATGAAACTGCTTAATGCTGTAGAAAATTGCTAATGCAACAAAACAGAGCCCCTTGAAAAATCAGCTAACGCCTCATGATGCCTTTCTGGGTCCTTTCTGGCCCCATTCACGGGAGCATCACTTCACACAGAAGAGTTGAGCTCCATGTGGCTGCTCCCTGGGATCCTGGAATACTAAAAGGTATCTCTAAAACTCAGTCCAAGGGCTGCACTGGGACATGCAGCTCCCTGCCCTGTGTCCTGGGCAGGGGGAGCCCAGAGGAAACACTGTTTTACAGCAAGAGGAAAGCCAGTTTCTAACACTGCTGTGCTCTGTATTATGGCAGTTTCTGAGTCCCTGTCTAGGCCATTGGTAGGTTCTGCCTTCAGGATAACGCTCAGACTTGGACCCTGAAACACCTCATAGCTCTCAGCCTCCCTTATTTTAGTACATGCAGACAAAAACCCCATATATAAATAAGGTCTCCCTGATTTAGCAATGCCAGCATGGACATCACAGCTTACCAGGCCATAAAAATTAGATTAACAAAAATTACTGATGTAAATGCAAGGGAAAAAAAACCCCAAACATTGTCAGTTTACATAAAAATATGTTCCAGGCAAAAAATACGGGGACTCCTATGGGAAAAGATAGAATTTCATACTTTCTGGGAGAATGAAAGGTCTTTGAGACATGTCAGCCTCTCTTAGGGCAACAGAAACAGCAGCAGAAACAACTGCAGTGGTGATTCCAGATAGATTTTTATCTGACCAGTAAATCACCTGGGCAGGAATACCTTTGTAATCATGGATAACCTAGAGAAGGAGAGATGGGGAGAGGAGACATGAGTCATGGCTGCTGTTCCCATGGCTGCTTTAGCTTCAGAAGGAGCATAAAAATACTCAAAGCCAGAGACATGTAAAGGGCTCCACATTACTGAAAGTCAGGCAGCATAAGAGGTGCTTGAGTCCTTCTGAAAGGAGAAGGAGCCTGTGGTTGTGTTGATAGACTTAAGCCCCTTCCAGCCTCTCTGCAGCTGGGTAAATCTCTCTAGGATTGGGCTGGCTAACAGAAATATTGGCATTCCTCAGTGCTGGGTGAGAGAGTACAACTGATTCATTTCTTTGCTCTGCAGAGTAATTCTCAGCAGCTTCTTTTTAACTGAAAGGATCAAAGTCCCTAAATGAGAATGTGGTGAACTTGATACTTCTTCACAAGCCCAACAGACATGGACAATATACGTTCTGTAACCGAAACCTTTTGGGGTTTGTGTAATACAATACCCTTTCTGTAACCCCCACCCTTCCCTCCATCCTCTTGACCCTGTTGCAGCTAAGGGACTGGACAGTAGAAAAACATGTCAAGCATGAAAAGCAGCAACTTGAGGGCAAACATGACCCCTCCACTGCTAGTTACTGAACTTCTGAAAGTGCATCAAGCAAGCAGAATCAGCTAAAAAGGGAGGCCAGGGACACCTCATGTTGTGCGAGATGGGAGGTGAGGTCTTTGCTCTTTAGAACTAAAGTGTTTTGTTTTAATCATGGGGAGAGCTGCTGGCTTGGCACTGTGTGAAATAGATTTAGAAATCCTGAGGAAGGAGGAATTTCTCAAAACAGTAAGGAAAACAAAAGTCAGCAACAGGGAAGAATTGGCCAGCATTTTTACAACAGGAAATGTGGAGGATACTGAAAAGAGAAAATTAATGGCACTGGGAGTATGATCCTGTTAACCGTTATTGTTGACACCTCATCATTTCCAGACTAAAATGCCAGCTAAGGCCACGTTTCACTTCGCACCATCTTAGGTCATCTTTGTCTTGCTCAGAGAAAAAGAAAATCCATAATAAAAACGGAGCACGTCATGAGAAACTCCTTTGTGTGTGGAGTCAGCTCAGCAGTCAGGACATGGCTGCAGTAATACTCTGCTTGATTGCACCAATATTGTGCTGCATTTTATTTTCTGAGCTAGAATAAATGTTCCACTCTGAGGAGTGGAAAATGCTAGCTATACCTATTTTAAACACCAGAGTAATGCTTTATAGCCCATAGAGGGATAATTACAAAGTACAGAATCACAGATTTTATAGCACATTTTCCCGGGAGTGCAGTTAGGAGAACAGCATGTGTCATGTAGCCAATTTAGATAATGATTCTGATAAAGATAAACTGTATTGTTTATAATAAGTAATTGGGCTGACAGAGGCCCAAAAGACACAGAAGAGTATGGGAGCTGCAGCCCTGGACCACGGGCACGGGCTCCTGCCTCCCGCTCGCCACGCGCCAGCTCAGGGCCGCTGCTGTAGGACTGCTCACTTCCCCAGGAGCAGGAAACAGACTAAAAATGGGTCAAAAGTGTTCCATGGCTGAGATTCCAAGGTGGTGGCTCCTGTGAGGGTCTGTGCTGGTGAGGGATGTGCTTAAGGGAGACAAGCAGCTGTACTGGGAGACCCAAGAACTGGGTGCCCAGAAGCCTGAAAACAGGAAAGGAAACCCTTGGCTTCCTGCTCCCAAGGAAGTCCTAGGGCTTGTTCAGAGCTGAACCATGAAGAATACTGGCCTGGTAAATATACAGTGGCACTTTACCACAGGCAGGAGATTACTTGTTGAGTAGATTATCTCTCTTGAGATAAGGCAAAATCCTTCAGATGCAGTGGAGTATCTTGCCAGGCCTATTAGCACATGACAAGATGCAGTTTGGGTCCAGTGAACCTCTATCAATCACAAGATGAAGTAAAGCCCTAATTATCATTTAATTGCTGCCTTCAGCTTGAGCTGCCCTTCTTCACAGCTTTCCGCATCCATTGGAGATTAGGTTGTACTAAAATGAGAACCGTAAAGGGCCTGGCAAAGGTGTGAAATTCCCTGGGTAACTGAATTAATGGCAGCGGGTGCTGCTGCTGGGGGGGTTCTGGTCTCTCTGCAGACAGAATGAGTGAGGGCGAGGGCTTTAATGGGGAATTGGAGGCGATAGCTCTCAGCCATTTGTTCACAAGGAAGAATGACATATAATATGCTAGTTCGGCCAGGCTCAAGGGAACAAAGAAAATACCACTCACAAACATTTGTTTTTATGCTAATTTTGTGGAAATATGTTGTGAACCATTTTGTTAAATAAGAAAAAGTAGTAATTTGTTCATGTAGCTTGTGCAGGGAAGTACAAGTAGCAGAATATGAACATGGATAACTGTTTTTTCCGGCCATTTTGAAGTGGATTGAGATACAGATTTGGCACATCTGGGCTCTGGTTTAGTTTTTAAGTCAAGCTCATTGTTGATCTGTTTTCATATGCTCTGCATGGCAGGTGTGTTTTCTAAGTAAATTGCAGCATCAGAACAGTTTCTTATGATGAAACTCTGACATCAGTAGGACACTTGCCTGTACTATGTAACTTTGCAACATCAAATCTAATTTCAAAGATAATTACAGACCATTAGTGCCTGACACAGAGTTTAATAACAGAGTAAATATTGTGGTGATCTTCGGAAATGCATAAATAAGTAAATACACAAAGTAGAGTTGTCTGGCTTTAAAAATGAGCTCTTAAAACTGGTATTGCCTGAGAAACAGGTGTAGTTGGAATTGGTCACTTAACCTCATTACATGAAAGAGCTCTATAAATCCATCATTTTACTAGTCTGCTTGGCAAGCAAGTGCTCCTCTTCCCAAATACCTGTTTGCAGGGCCCTGGAACAAGGTGAGCTGGGCAGACAATACCTGGGAGCATGGGCGCTACAGTACAAAGCAATAAAATCCTGCTCCTCCTGGAAACATGCTAATCAAGATGTGGCATTGTCTTAGCTGCTCCACGCTCACAGTGCCACCCCACAAACACAGGGATTCAGACCACCTGGGTATGCTTTAAGGCTTTGGAGTCCAAATCTATACTGCTGCAGAGAAGTTATGCTGTAATGAATCAGAAGCTTTTTGCCTCAGCTTTCTCCTTGAGCATCCTGTGATCCCTGCGAAGCATGAAGACCCGATGGATGTCACCCCAAAGCACTCACTGCAGGTACAGCACAGCCCATCGTGTGTGGAGCTGCACTTTGGCTCTGGCCCTTTTTTCAGTCACCTTGCCTGAGGCTTGAGGAACTGTAGTGCTGCACTCAAAATCCTTCTCTGGGGAATTTTTTTACCCACACAGCAAAAGGTCCTAACTGAGTGAAGCCAAGCCATCCCTGGGACATGCAGCAGAAGCTGTGAATGCAGGTGAAGGACCTGAAGCTTCTCCTGCTCCCTGCCCAGGGAAGGAGCTGGCCCATGCTGAGCCAGCAGGGGCTGGACCAGCCCCACGGGCTGGGCTGCTGTGCCCAGGGCTCCGTCCTGGGGAAGCACCTTCCCCCAGACCAGGCAGGTTGTCTGACCCGTGGCTCCCGTGGAAGAGCCAGGCTCAGCTGAGCACTCAGGGTGTTTCCTGCTGCTGCTGTCCTTTCTGGACACTGCTTCCACCCTGGCTTTGTCAGATTTCCCCTGGCAGACTCATGGCCAGAGGTGGCCTTGCCTGCACGCTGCTGGGATGGCTGCCTGGGGTTCCTGTCAGAAGGGCTCGGAGCTCTTGTATTCAGCTGGAGCTTGCTGTGGATAGGGATAAATCCACAAATTGTAAATACGGGGTTAGGATTTCATCCTTTTTGGACTAAGGTTTATTGCTAGACTGAGGACTCATGTAAGTTTAAGGTAGAAAGACTGGATCATTATTTAGGAAAATTGTAGGTCTGTTTAGGACTTCAGTTAAAACAGATTTATTTTAGCTTTAGCTACAGCATAGAACTTGTCTAATACATTGTCTTTTTTTTATGAACATAAACCATACGGAGTACATCCAGACTACTAATTCAGAAGATATTTGTCTTTTAAATGCTCATTTTATTTTCAT